>NC_022028.1:52332942-52397254 GCF_000317375.1 Microtus ochrogaster | reverse complement strand
TGTTGTCATCTGTGTGTCTGTGACAGTCTAGTCCAGGGGACTGTTGCCATCTGTGTTTCTAGTACAAGTGCCAGGGTCACTGAAGATGGAATTTCTTTATCCTGTCTAGCCCAGTGGCCACGATGGCTTCCCCCTGTTCTTGTATATGAAGCTTCATTTGTTCCCGCATGGTCGGATAGTGGTTAGTTGCTTCTTGTGAATTTATAATCCTGATGCAAATAGCTGTTTGTAGGGATACCATCCTGTTAGGACACTGTCTTTAGCTGTGTGGCGGTGTCTCTTCTTCCTCCACCAGCAAATGTTGCACACAGTGGTACTGCTTCCAAAGCCGCGTGTCTGCCAGCCTCAGCCGTCCAGAGCAGGGACTCACTTTTGAAAGACTCCACGGCAAAACTGCACTTTTTGAGAAAGCTGGATGAAGAATTTGACAACAGAGCAGATTTGGAACACTGATTAAAGACAGATCTTTGAGATCCTGAGACAGGCCCTGGGATTAAGCTAAATTTAAACACATTACAAATAGAAACAAAGAGTGAGAAAAACCTGGGCTCGGTTAAAGCCAAAGCCAGCTTTGTTGTTCCAAAGTCATTTGCCTTGTTCAGCTGTTTTCACTAACGGAAGTTAAAGCTAGACAACTTACTGAATTATGGAGAAATAACTTCTTGAAAAATTAGTTTGAACAGAAGAGCTTAAGGCAGCAGAATTTGATCTGTATAACCTGTACAGCTATTTCAGAAATAATGACCATGTTCCTCTCCCAAACTGAGTGCAGCTAGTGTAGAGGAAAGAACAGTACTGCAAAACCAGAAACCTGGCTCCCAGTGCGGCTTAGCCACTTAGCACCCATCCCTGCTGTCCTCTGTGGCCTTTCCCATCTGCAAAGACAAGAGGGTACCAGGGATGAGGAAATGAGCAGGCCCCTGCCCTTGAGGCAGTGAAGAGAGGAAAGGTAGCACTGGAGAGGCTGCTAACTCAGCAGGGAAGCGGGATGACCCTGCAGTAGGCCTTGAAGGAAGCTTGAGATGGGGTCAAGTGGAGAGAGCAGTGAGTGCAGACAGACGCACAGCTGATCCCGATGGTCTGTGTGAGGATGGTGGGTGGTGCTGGCACTGCTGGGGGTAGGGGTTCTGGGGTTGGTGGTTCTTGTGTGGCAGCCTGAGGAGCTGTTCCATGGAGGGCAGCCTAGGAAGCTCTGAGCCAAACCTGACTGGATGGGCCCTTGAGATAGTTACCCCTTCTGGAAAGTATTTCTTTGTTGCTGACTCAAGGCGATCTTGATCATTTTGGGGGTGATTTCAAGACTAAGAAGGTGACTTTGAAAATGAAGCTGTGCCAGGGAGGAAAGCATCTCTGGTTTGGGCACTGTGGTGGTTTGAATGAAAATGGCCCCCATAGGAGTGGCACTATTAGGAGATATGGCCTTGGAGTAGGTTTGGTTTTATTGGAGGAAGTATGTCACCAAGGGTGGACTTTGAGGTGCCAGTGTCTCCCTCTCTTCCTGCTGTCTGCCAGTCTGGGTGGCTGCTCTGAGTGCTAGCCAGTCGCTCAGTGATGCAATCTGAATGCTAACTCAGCTCCTCTCCAGCACGGTGTCTGCCTGCATGCCACCATGCTTATCGCCATGATGATAGTGTACTAAACCCCTGAACTATAAAGAGCCCCGATTAAATGTTGTCCTTCATAAGAGCCGCTGGGTCATGGAGTCTCTTCACTGCAGTGTAACTCTAAGACAAGCATCCATGCTGACCTACGACTCACCTCTCCTAACCTCAGCTGTCTCGGTTTCTGCAGGGCTTCTCAGTCCAGTAGCCTTTGAACTCACTGACCTTATGGTCACCTCCCCTGTGGCTGAAGTCTCCAAAGCAAGTTTTTTTCATGACCTTTGTGATCTAGGGACTCCTTTCAGAAGGATAGATTGGTGCTCACCCTCCAGAGGCTGAAAATCAGGGACCACAGTGGTCCTTAAAAAGGTGCAGAAATAAATGTCCCTTGAGCCCTTTTCTGTGCATGCTCTGCCATGCTCATAACTGGAAGCCCAGCTCTCTATGGAATAGACCTGGCTTCTGTTATAGAGGCCAGGAGGTGGGGTAGGAAGATAGGGACAGGTAGATATGGGCTTCTCACCACATACAGCAGACGTGAATGGAGATTTATAGCCTTCAACAGGGTGGAAGTGATGGAAAATTCCATAGTGGAAGCCTCTAGTTTAGGGGATAGAACTGCCCAGCAGGATTCTGAAGATGCAGTACAGGCTTGGCTATCCCCATGGGGGACAGCAACTTGACCAGGCATGGGCTCAGGGACTTCTCAGCTTTACAGTACAGGCTTGGCTATCCCCATGGGGGACAGCAACTTGACTAGACGTGGACTCAGGGACTTCTCAGCTTAGTTAGCGTGTTTCTCCCTCACCCTGCTGAGCAGACCTGTGGGGCTCTAAGAGGCCTGACTAGACTGTAGTCAGGGAAGAGAGCACAGTGCATGTTTTACTGCAGAAGTCATGTGTGCCTCATGTCCAGAACTGGTCAGGGCTAACAGTGTGCTGCGTTGGTGTGAGGGAAGGTCACTCTCCAGACTGGCAGGGCACCGCCCCCTTCATGCAGCTGAGCCGTTGCTTCCCATCAGCACGCACTAGTCTCGTTCTCGACTCTGGGCATGGTGTTTACCCAGAATTGTAAACGGACGTTATTTAAAATGTAAGCACTTCCATCTGCTGTCTACAGTTTTATTTTCATGTTTGTTGTTCCCCTTATTCCATCTAACAACTCCAAGGGCTTCCTTGCCATTTACCATGGTGATCTCAGCGGATGAAAGTCACCTGGCAGTTGGTCAGCGACTCTGCAGCTGATGTGTTAATCCAGGATTCTGCTGGTTCGGCTGTGGGTGTGAGCAGTGACTCTAGACCCCCAACATCCCGCTTACGGCAACAGTCACCATCCTACTTTAGCCTGTAGCCCTTCGGGACATCCAGGAAATACCTGGAGGTCTGAAGGACCAGGAGTCTGATAGTAAGTAACTTTTGACCTGCTGGTCCTGTTTGCATGAGTAGTTTCTATATGGAAAATTGTTGCCATTTTAATTTCCTCTAAACAAGATTATTATCTTACTATCTTAAGAGTACATGGATCCGTTTGTATCTTTCAGTGTAGCATTGGTACTTCTGTGTGATGAAGTCTGTCAGCTCAATGGATTTCTGGAAGTGTTAGTGGATCTTCAGTTAGATACCTCTTCATTTGCCTCTGGGACCCAGTCTGTGCCTGGAATACCGTGACTCCCCCTCAGTGCTCTGTGCGGCTTCCCCATGACCCTGGGGAGAAAGAAGAGCAAGATGGGAGAATAGATGTGCTGGGAGTTGAACCCTGGTCCTCTGGAGGAATAGCCAGTGCCCTGACCGCTGAGCCATCTCTCCAGCCTTTATCCCTTAGGTAACCAAGGTGGTAAAGATACTGAGTCTAGCACTTCATTGACAATGAGAATACAGTGGTAAATAAAATTTACTTGAGTCTGCCCTGAATTGTTTGTGGGTCTGGTGAAAGAGGCAAATAATTGAAACGAGATAGTCTTGAGGGTGGCCAAGCACAAGAGACCTGCTCTTTAAGGGGCAGCCTGCCTGGCCAGGGAAGGTAGCGTCGTCGGTCCCCTGAGGAGTCACTTCTGCTCTACCCTGGACAGGAGTTGAAGGGACTGACGGCCGTGGCCGGGAGAACCCAGCAGAGTAGGCATTCCAGGAAATACAGGATCCTGTAAAGAATGCAGCGAAGGCCCTACTGCCTCACACTCTTGAGTGCCTCTGCTTCCTAGTGGGGGCACAGCCACCATGGCCGTGTCCCTCAGCAGGGTGTCTCGCATTGGCATGTGCTTATTTCCTTTACGGGATTGCCATCTTTTTAAATAAACCCAGAATAAAGCAGCGGCCTTTCCCTCTTTCTGCCCTCCCACGGCTGAGTACTCTGTCCAAGCAGGCACTGTCTCTGCCGTCTCAGGCATGCAGTAAGTGAAGACACTGGAGGGCTCGCACTTAACGTCTGAGCCCTGCAGTCCGTTCTCCTGTAAGTTGAGCAGATTCTTGCCTGTGTGCAGCTGTGGATCAGAAACTGAACGCTTGCGGGTCGTGAGGAATTGCCGAGAGAAGTTCAGTCAGATACAGAGAAGTGTCCCTGATAATAATGTGAACGGCGGGGAGGTGGGGCTTGCAAACACATACTTATTTCTGAGTGCTCGTGGACAGTCACCCTGTGGGAGTGGTCCCTGGGCTTCTCTGGCTTCCCTCCCCATCACCATCGGCAAGCAGGGCCCAGGGCATGATGCTTCCCCTGCCCCAGGAGAGGCTCCAGGAGTTTCTGGGTGGTCATTGCTCCTCCAAAGCCTGCCTAGTTCACTGTGTGATTCATCTCCCCACACTGCCACCTGGAGAACAGAATGGATGTCACCTTTATGTCTGTCCTTGGCCCGCCCTCTCCTCCAGACTGTATGGGTTGCACGTGTGCAGGTGAAGTGGAGCACTGCCTTTCCTGTGCCTCCCTCCGGAGGGAAAAGCCTTCTGGACTGGAGCTGCCCATTGCACGTCTGACAAAACACACTGCCGCAGAACTCCAGGAAAGCAGATCTTTACATTTCAGAGTGACCGGGCTCCTCTAGCTGAGTGTCCTCAAGCTCCTCAGTCCTCTGTTCTCACTGGAACAGAGCCACCTCCCAGGCCCGTACTTCCTGCTGCCCCTCTCCCCAGTAGTAGTTACTGTGGTTGCAGCCCTCCTCCTCCCCTCCCTCCCCTCCTCTCCCCTTCTCTGTGTGTGCTATCTCCTTCTGTCACTCTGTACCGTTTATTTCGAGGCAGGGTCTCTCACTGAACCTGGAGCTCATTGGTTTAGCCAGACTGACGGATGAGTGGGCCTCAAGGATGCTGTCTCCCTCCTGAGCTTAGAGGTGCATGCCAGCCACCATTGCCATCATACCTGGCTTTGCTTGTTACTGGGAATCTGAACTTGGTTCTCATGCTTACAGAGCCATGGCTTCAGCTTGCCTCTTTATTCTTAAAGCTTGACTGTCGTTTTGTAGTTTTGGCTGTGGAGGAGAGGCTATAGGTCCCTCGCTGTCACTATGTCCTGGAGATGTTGCCCTGGTGGTCAGTTTTGTGCTGTTGTGGGTGTCACAGTGTTTCATCTGCTGAGCCAATTGGAATACATTAGAATATAGCCCTATGTTTATACAATAAAATAATAATAACAGCACATAGGAATATAATCCTATGTTTTTCTTGTATAATTTATTAATGACCTCTTGATTTTCTTTGTTTTCTGAGTTTACTTTTAAAACCATGACTATACTTGTTAAATTGTTTAAGGTTTCCCTACACATGGCAGGCAGGTGTTTTTGCTGCTCTCACTGTCTCCTACAGACATTCCGCTTCTGCAGCCTGCCCCTGCCTGCGCCTGGTTTCCGGATGCCTCTCTTCCCTTTTCTCATTGCACGTGTTGGCAGAGCAGCATATCCTCCAACTCTTCTGAGAAGGTGTGGGAGGTCAGATTGGAGTGTCTGTGGAGTGTCTTGGGTGTCTGTGAATGGCTTGCTCTCTTTGAGCACTGACAATAGTGTGTTTGCTGGAGAGGTCTAAAGTGGGAATGATTTCACCTCACAAGTTTGGAGGCGTTGTTCTTGGACTCAGGGCTCCCAAAAATACTGAGAAGAAATACCATATGCGAGCTGCCACGTTCTCTCTAGAATCATGGTTCGTGTTGTCCCATGTATTCAAAATTCAAAAACTGGATGTGTTTGTGTATATGTCTTTGGGGATCGAATCTCGAACATCTCGCTGGGTGTGCATGTGTCCCTGGGGGTTGAATCACGAATGTCCGGCTGTGTGTGTCACTGGGGATCAAACCCCTAGTGTCTGGCATGCTGGAAAGCACCCACCACTGAGCCTAACCTTCTTCCTTTTTACCTTGTTGTTGTTTGGAGACAGGGTCTCACTGTGCAGCCTTGGCAGGCAGGCTTGGAGCTTGCTATATAGACCAGACTGGCCTCAACTGCAGAGATTTGCCTCTCTTGCCTCCTGAGTGCTGGGATTAAAGTATGTGACACCACTCCCTGCCAGTTTCTTACTTTGATTTTTTTTCTTTATTTTGTCTCTATTTTTCTAGAACTCCCAGTCTTCTGATCTTCTTGTCTTTCCTTTTTCTATCTTGGTTTTCTTCTGATTTATTCAACTTTGTCATTTGTGCTTTATATTTTAAATTTCTGCCTTGATCTCTAGTTTCCAGGAACTTTTCACTGCGTGTTTCCTGTTTTCTCCTGACCTGTGCCTGTGTGCTGTGATGATTTTGAGGGTTACTGGCTCCTTATCTGTGTTCCCATACTGAAGGTTTCCTCAGTCTCCAGGATCCCTGGCTGTCATCTCCTTGTGTAAGCCTGAGGCTGAGAAGTTGATTGGATGCTGTGCAAAGGCAAGAGGAGCTTGTCAGGGATACTCCATGTCACGATACAGGGCAACAGAGTCCCCCAGATCAGCTTCTGCTGACCTTTGCTGTGGAGTCATTGTGTCTCCAGGAAAGAATCCTGGAGTTTCCGGTTTGGGTTTGGAGAAGGCCAAGTGGGCCATGGGTCAGGATCCCATCCTTTGAGATGAGCTTTCTCTCAGCAGATGATTCAGTGGGGAACTTGAGACCTGAGTTCCGATCCCCAGCAATCACCTAAAAGCTGGGTGTGGCAGTGCACACCTGCCACTGGGGGCTGGCTGTGAGTTCCAGGTTCAGGAGAGACCCTGTCTCAAAACAATAAGGTGGAGAGTGAGAGAGAAAGACACCTCATGTACCTCTGGTCTCTCTGTGCACATCCAAGTACGTGAACCTTGGATGCTTGCTCAGGGCACACGAAATAAAGGCTTTCATTCAGGCCTTTTCCATCTTCTAGCATGCCTCCTGCGTGGACTGCACTTCACATGCTGTTGAACATGTGCATGAGTGACCCCCTGACCAGGCCCCTGTGGCCAGAGCTGACTCACCGAATGAGTGTTGTGTCAGGTGTGTGTTCTTCCTCTGTGCCTGCGGCTGCAGAGAGTTATCTTAGGATTCACCTTGCAGGACAGATGCAGAAGATTCGACTCTGCCGAACCCAATGGTGAAGCTTTGTTTAGGATTCCTCGGAACTGCTTTTAGCTCCCCGCCCCCACCTCCATTCTGCTGTGGCTGTGTTTGTGGGTGAGCGGCCTGCCAGGACCCACTGTTTGGGGACAGCTGTGACAGGGCGGAAGACCAAGATTTGTAAATAGCTTTTTCCTTGGGCTGCAGAAAAGGAAGAGCGTTGGGTGGAGAGGATGCTACTGCCATCCTGTCCAGAGCGAAACTCCAAACAGGGAGATCACAGGTTTCCTTCAGTATTAGGTTTGCTCGGTCTGTTCCCTGAACCCCAGAATCTCTAGCTGGGCCTCTTGCGGAGATGCTGATCAGAGAAAGAGGGCCTGAGAGGGCTGGGGTTTGCCTTGTCGTCATCTTGTCTGGTTTTGAGGGAGTTTAATGCCTTTGCAGTCGTTAGGGGGAGGTCCTGGAGGACTCCTGCTGAAACGAAGGACAGCTTGACCCTGAGTTTAGTAGGAGGTGGCTGGCACCTGGTGGGTTGCTAAGCTAGTGTGGCTGCGAGATGCTGACTTCCCAGCTCCTTCATGGCGTTCCAGTAGGACCTAAAAGTCCTTGTCTGGAAGGGTGCCAAGAGCTGCCTGACCAGTGGTTCCGCTCTCTCACTGCTATGGTGTGTGCCTTGCTCTTGGCCTCTTAGTGGTGCTCTTTTCTTCTAGACTGCCTTGTATGAGCACCACCTCTCCCAGTTCTCTCCGCTCATTTCCTTTCCGTCCTCTTTTTATCAAATACAGTTAGACAAGTTTGGTGTTAAAAATGGCTGGGAAAGGTGAGATGTCATTGCTGGTGACTCCTCGTTTGGCAGGTACAGAGGGGGTCCAGACGTCGTGGTTGATGTCTTCATGTCGGGATGCACCTCGGGCTCACCATAGTGAAAAGATGGCCCCAATGTCAGCTCGCATGATCCCACACTCTTCATTTCCTTTAATTCATCACTGTGAGTGTGTCCGAGTGTGGCGGTCTTTGACGTGCACTTGTCGTGGAAGGACTCGAAGCTCCTGAGCTCCACTTCAGATTCGCACCCGTCTGTGTGGTGTTTGTACTCATCCATTTCATTCAGCATAGTGTCCTCCGGGTACATTTATTCTGCTGCAAGTGACGGGATTTCCTCCTTTTTCAGGGCTGAGTAGCATCCCACTTCCTTTTCCTGATCATTTGTCAATGGACCCACCTGTTGATTCTGTGTCTTGGCCTGTTATCCCAGCTTTGGGGAGGTAGAAGCAGAATGACCAAGAGTTCGAGGCCACTCTGGGCTACAGGAGGCCCTATCACAATAATAAAGATGTACTTTTGTGTCCTTTGCCCATCTTTACACTGCCTTGTTTTCTTGCAGTCAGTTGTGTCCATGTGTGTTTCAGATGTTAGCTGCTTCTCAGGTGCGTGACCTACAGGTGTTTCTCGTGTTCTCTGCCGCTTGTTTCCATGGCTGCTCAGTTGGCTCTTCCCTAATACTTCTTTCCTGTGGCTCTGAGTCAGTATGTGAGGCTTCCTGGAGAGGCCCGCCACACACCCAGCTGCTGTTAGGAGCACCGTGGTGCTTTCGTTTCTTTGTATGGGTTCTTCCATGTAAAAGGCCTCGTGGTGAGAGCACATGGCTGCCATGTTCTGATGCTGTGGTAGAACGCTGCGTCAACATGGAAGTGCCCCCAAGGTCACCACTAAGAACAGTTCTCGGTGAGCACTTGTCTGCTTTCACCCATAGCGTCTGTGTCCTGTGTGTTTGTAAAATGGGGCGCTTCTATTTCAGTGAGGTTCTTTCCCAGGCTTTCAGCAGGCTGCACTCACGTCAGGACACACAAGCCCAGCTCTCCGTTTTTACTGTTAATGGCTGTGTTGTATTTCATGTTGTGGGTGCACCAGCGTCTTAACTGCTTGTCTCTTGGTGTGCGTGTGCTTTTAGAATCTCTCTCTTCTCATGAAGTAGTCCTGTGTGAGCATGTGCTGTGTGCACATGTACAAATGTTTCTCTTGGATAGTTGCCTGGAAGTGAAGCTGCTGGCTCCAAGTGAACGCTATTCTTGTTTTTGATAACTGCTGCCAAATTGTGTTCCCAATGGAGTTAACTAACTTCAACCTGTTCCGGTGGTGTGCTTGCTTTCACGAACACATGATAATTCCACATCAGATAGATGGAAAGTCGTACATAATGGTGTACTTTGTGTTCTTTTTGGCTGCATCAACTTTCTACTTTTTAAGACTGTCTCATAAAAGGGTTGAGGGTTCAGGTCAGCAATTGCCTGGCCATGCAATCACGAGGATCTGAACTCAGTCCCCAGCATTGAATAAGGTGTGTTGGCATACCCTTACAGTCCCGGTGGGGAGGATTGACAGGAGGGCCACTGGGGCTTGCTGGCCACCCCATCTTGTTTAATTGGTGAACTTCAGATCCTGGTGAGACCTTGTGTCAGGAGAAGGTAGACAGCGCCCATTGAAAACATTGGAGGTTGCCCTCTGCGTCCCCGCGCTACTAATTTCTCAAAAAGCCAGATGTCATCGTTTGTGTCATCCCAGTACTCAGGAGTTTGAGGCCAGCATGGACTGCTGTCAGCTCATTAAACCTTAGGGCGTGGGGGGCAGGGGGCGGTAGTGAAGTAGCTCAGCAAGTTCAGTGCGTGTTGCCAAGCCCACGATTGAGTTTGGCCAGCAGGAGGAAGGAGAGAAGCAGAAGTTGTTCTCCGACCTCCACAGTGTGCTGTAGCACAATTGCCCGCAGCCTCCAATGTGATGTAAAAGTCTTTTACACTTTAAGCTGGGGTTGAAGTGAACTGTCCTGACCAGTTCTCTGCTACAGCTCTTTCTGAGATCATTTCTGACACTTGCTACAGTCTTTTCTCTGCCTTATTCAGCGCAGGGTAGCTGGGGTGATGGGTGGACCACTCTGCCCAGACTGTAGTACAGGCCTTGTTTGTAGGGTGTTCTTGTAGTGATCCAGCTTCTAGCACGCAGGTTTGAAGACTGTGTCCAGATGGTTTCACTACTGATTCCTGGTTCCCAAATAAAGAATTGAATAGGACTGAAGAGATGCTCAGTGGTTAAGAACATCTGCTCCCACAGGGGACCTAATGCTCGTTTAACCTCTGCAGGCGCCAGGCACACACGTGACGCTTAGACACATACACAGGCGAAATACCCATGCACATAAGAAACAGATCTAAAACACTCAGCATAATGGTTCTCTGTGTGAGAGGACGGTAGCCAAGCTGATTTCTGACCAAAATGAGCACCGACACTGTCCACTTACAGTGACTTTAAAAGGCAGAAAACCCTTGAGCCGGCCTCACAAACATAGACATGAAAATTCAATATTGTGTTTCAAAGCAGACACACCGCACAGTATGTACCAGCCAGACCTCACAGGTGGCAACAGATAAGGTCACTCCCAGAATGAGAGTAGCTTAATATAGAAGCTGAAGCAATGCAGTGCTTAGGTCATTGGACATGAAAGTTGGTTATTTTCATAGATGCCAAAACTGCATTTCGATTAAACAACTCTCCCTGATAATACTTTTAAAAGGGAAGGGCGGGATGCAGCTCAGTGACAGAATAACTCCCTAGCAGCTTGAAGGAGACCCTGGTCTTAAAACCATAAAACATTAAAAGAGAGGGGGTGCTTCCAACTGTCAGTGCTGGCAGAATCAGAAACAAGCAAGGACTTGATGTTTGAGGCTCTAACCCGGGCTGGGAGATGGGAGACAAGTCAGAATTAGGGCTTTGAGAGTTGAAGGAGGTGACATTGTTTCCCATAGGGTGTTTCTCGTGGAGATGAGATCCTCCAGTGATAGATTTTGTTAGTGGATACACAGACATCTGCACATAAGACGTCGTGGTTTATCAGCATCCACAGGAGGCTGACTTCAGTAATCCTTTGTGTAAAATAGTGTGTGTCCACGGGATGTTATCCATGTGCTCTTGATTGCTCATAATTAATATAATGTGACTGCTATACAAACGGCTTTTGTTATTCTTTTCCTTTTTTTTTTTTTTTTTTTTTTTTTGAGACAGATTACTGTGTAGCTCTGTCTGTCCTGGAACTCAGAGAAATCAACTTGCCTCTGGAGTGCTGGCATCAAAGAAAGGCATGTGCCAACACTTCAGCCTTATGCAAACAGGTTTTATACTATATCGTGTATAGTTTGGGTTATAATGATAAGAAAGGGGGCTGGGTATGTTCAGTAGAGATACATTTTTAATGCCTGTTTCAGCCCACTGTAGTTGAACCTGTGAATTCAGAATCAGCTGTCCCCTCAGCCAACTATCTTTTTGGAGGAAGGGGACACAGTCTGGTTTGTGTTAACTCAAGCACCCTTATGCATTTCTGACAGTGTTGGGTGCTGTCTTAGTCTGTGATCTGTACTGAGGTAGCTCCTGGCTCCACTCACCAGAACAGGGTGATGCTCAGCAGCCATGTCTGGCTAGGTGGCTTGGTTTTGTGCTGTTTGAGTGATATCTCTGAGTTGGGAACCCTCAGAGGCCTAAGATCAAAACCGAGTAAGTGATGCCACCCAGATGAGCCAACGGATGCTGAGCTGGCCCTTGAGTTGACTCTGTGGCCTTCTCCTTAGGCTCCTTGCTCAGTAGGTCACTGTAGGTGCTGTGCACCACCGTCCGCATGGGCAGTCTGTGGAAGCTTCTGGTTTGGTGATCTGCTACATCATTAGGGAACTGGATCTTCAGACTTTGCAATCTCTCTCTCTTTTTCCTTATCAGCATGTGGAGGGGGCCGAATGTGAACTGCGTAGACAGCACCGGCTACACGCCGCTCCACCACGCTGCGCTGAATGGCCACAGGTAAGCACCAGGGCCCTCCCCTGCCCACCCCGCGGAGCCCAGCTCAGGTGTCTCTCTGCCTCTTAGGAGGACAGAGAGAAGCAGAGTCCACACAGACCATGCAGACACTGAGTTCCTCTTCAGTGAATGACATAAGCATCCTTTTCTGCCCCACCCCCAGAAAGACCTTTAGAAAGAAGTAAATTTCACCTTTTCTCCTGATGATCTCTTCCTGTCTGGAGTATTCACACAACGGTGGTGACTGTGAAGACCAGACTCCGGGCGGCCAGATCATAAAGATCCTGGCCCACAGGCACCCATCCCTTGATGAACACAGTAGATGGGGGAGGGATGAGAGGCTGACTTTCTGTCTGATAGCTGCCATTCTTCCCTTGTAAGGTTAGCCTTGTGAACAGTGATTCCCGTAGAGAGGAAACTGTGTACATGGCCCACGTAATCCTCTGGAGTCTAAGGAGGTTATTAGAACTTGAGTGGGGCATGTGTGTGGAAAGTTTTCTGGAGAAGATGAACTCAGGGAAGCTGAGAGCTCCCTGCTGGGAGTCATCAGTGAACCAATGTCAAAATCTCAGCCCAGTACAGGTGCAGTCATGGAGTGTGGGGCGGGTTTGCTCAGATGTGGAAGAGCAGACACAAAGGGGACAGAAAAGATGGTGTTGAGAGTCAGAGCAAAGTCCCACCAAGGAGGAGGAGCTGCATGGGTGTAGTGCTGGTGGTAGGGACCAGGGACTCACTGGCATCCCCACCCTTCCTTATCTTTGGTGCTGACCTCGTGCTCAGCCCTCATTTTATACGAGCAAGGAAGCTTCTGTCACCTGGCCAGTGTGTGGCCACTTGATGGTTTGCTCCAGCACTGAACTCTTCTCAAGTTGAATGTGGACACCGTTTCTTTTCTAAAACAACTTTAAAGCTAAAGCCCAGGGCCAGCGAGATGGTTCAGAGGGTAAAGCACCTGCTGCGTGCCCGGTGACCCGCCCTTGATCCCGAGACCCATGGTGGATGTAGAGAAATGACTTCTGAAAGTTGTCCTCTGACTTCCGTCTGTGCTCCATGGCTCATGGCGTATGCACAAAGAGAGACAAAAAATATATTGAGACCCCTCTCAAGTAGCTCGGAAAGTCTGAATTAATGTGACCTCTCAACTCAGAGGTGGCAGTTTGCTAGCCAGGTTCCTCTCCAGGGCCTGTGTGTAGTCACAGGGAGGGTTTTCTTTGACCTTGTGTGCCTGGGGATAATCACACATTTGTGTCTGCCTAACTAGCAATGTCACCATGAAGAAAGCCAGAGCCGCCTTTTTGAAGCTATGGGATGATGCTCTGTGTATCTGGCTTATGTCTGTGACACGGACTTTGCTCTGTCCTCATTCAGTCCCCACATCCCCAAGGCATTGGACTAGGTAGTGAGGAGCATCACTTGCCATGTTTGACTGCTTCTGTGTAAATGCTGAACACTATTTAACTGCCACAAACTGGGGAGAGATGCACAGTTTAGACAAGGAGTCCAGACGTTTTCAAAGTAGTGGGAAATAGATGGGTTATCAAGGAAGGCCAGGGAAGGTGAGTCATTGCTCGCAGTGACACATCAGTGGCCGTGGGCTTTAGAAGAAGATCTGGCAGTGAGCTCAGAGGAGGTGACGTCAGAGAGAGCTGCAGGACACCGTGGGAAGACCTCTGGTTCCATAAGCTCATGGTGGATTTTTGCTTTCTAGGGATGTGGTTGAGGTCCTGCTGAGGAACGACGCGCTGACCAATGTTGCTGACTCGAAAGGCTGCTACCCGCTGCACTTGGCAGCATGGAAAGGAGACGCCCAGATAGTGCGCTTGCTCATCCACCAAGGGCCCTCGCACACCAGAGTCAATGAACAGGTCGGGAGAGAGAGACTGTCCCCAGATATGCGCAGCTCAGGACATAGCTCCTCCTTTTCTAGGCTGACCCCTCATCAGGAGTAGTGGGGACATTTTGTTCTGGAGGATGATTGGTTTGTTTTGTTTCTGTTTTTCTCTGTGTAGCCCTGGCTGCCCTGGAACTTGATCTGTAGACCAGGCTGGCCTCAAATGTAGAGATCGGCTGGGACCAAAGGCATGCCCTGCCACACCAGGCCTGGAGGATGCATTTTATATGCAGTTGACACATGCAAATTTGGTAGAGTTTCACACTTGCACAGATAGACTCACAGTATAAAATTTGATGCAAATCTTTCAAAATGATGTAGAGTTAGTTTCAAACTCGAGATTCCATAATTACAATCTGTGTTTGTGCCATCAGCATGCAGCACAATGTTCCTGGCGTTTGTCAGTGCCCTGTGAGCTAGCCTGTCATTTTACACACATCAGAATGTGTAGAAGTGAGCGTGTTTGTGCTAGTGCTGAAAAGATGAGCTCACAACTCGAAACCGTGTAGATGCAGGTCAGAGGTGAGCCGGTGGAACGAAGATCATTTCCATGGTGTCCTCCTCCAAGGCTGCTTTAAGAGTGAGCATGCCTTGAGAAACCACAGCTATTAGAAAACAGAAAGGCAGTGTTCAGGGAAAACTACCTTGCTGAATTTGGTAGCACCTGCCTGTAATCTCAACCCTTGGGAAGTGCAGACCAAAGGATCAAGGGTTTCAAGGTCATCCTTGACTAGTAGTTAGAAGACAGCCTGGACTACGTGAAACCTTGCCTCAGCAAGTAAGGAAAGAAGGAAGAACGGGAAGAAGGAAAGAAGGACAGGAGGATGAAAGGGAGGTAAAAATTACCCAAGCTAGCTATGGTGGTTGGTGTACAGCCTGCATCCACACACTCAAAAGGCTGAGGCAGAAAGTTCAGAAGTTCCAGGGAAGCCTAGACTACAACATGAGGCCCTAATCTGAAAAGAAGAAAGAGAAGAGAATCAGCAGAACCTTACAAGGCCCCTGCATTTAAATCCTTAGAACAGCTTCTTTGTTCTTGGAGAGAGATTTCATTACGAGACTCTGTAGTTTGGGTCCCAGGAGTAGGTCCCTCGGGGAGAGGCTGTGTCGTCCCTGCTCGTGCAGTGCGCACTGTGCTGCTCCTTCTCAGTGGAATGTCAGGTGCAGTCATCAGCAAGGCCCACACAGTTTTCCACTGAGAGCTACCAGAGCGTGGCTTGATTCTGAGAAGGGAGGTTGTCAGTTCCAGGTGCTCCATGTGGAGCCTGGGTGTGGCAGAGGTCTGCCAGCCTGCCATCTCCTCATGGGTGGGGCTTCCCAGTAGGTAAGCAGCAGGCATCGGACCGTTGGTGAGGATGCCTGTGTACGCCATGAGGACGACAATGGTCTGATTGCCTCTGTGAGCCTGAGTGTGGTTCTCCTGACTGAAACAGTTTCTCTCCTCTCTGGAGGAAGTGCAGAGAGAAGCTTGCTTGTAGCTAATTCTCTTCAATGTTGAAAAGCTGCCCACCATTGAAGTCCTTCTCACTCCAGCAATCGCAGCCATCATTTCTAATCCCGTCTTCGCCCACTTTGCCTTGACACACAGCTGCTTGGGTCTGTGAGCCACTTGAGTGTGCTAGCTTGTCTTGCTCACAGCTGCCTCATGCCTGGAGTAGGCAAGGGTAGGGGATGCCAGCCCAGTGCTTGACCTTTGCAGGCGGGGGCTGGGCAGGCTGGCCAAGGCGCTGGAAGAACCGAATGGTTCTGGGCAGTTAGAACCGTGCCAGTGGTTTTAAAGCATTAACGTGGCTCCATCGGATGTGTGGATAAGAGTGAGGGTCCCTGGAGCTGCCCTCTCTTTAACTCCCCCAGGTACCCTGAGCTCAGATCCAGGTCATTTAGCCCTGAGCCCCAGAGCTGCGTGTCACTTTGATATATTTCGTCCATTTTATCATCACATTGTCTTTTCCTTCCTTTTTATAGAATGCTCTTGAGATCAAAGAACTCAAAAAGTACGGCCCCTTTGACCCTTATATCAATGCCAAGGTGTGTACGTCATGGCCAGGACCCATATCGTCCATGCTGTTTCTCCATGCTGCACCTCTGCTGTGGTCCTCTGTCTGCCTCCCAGGCTCCTCATCACCCTCCTGCTGCCTGCCTCAGCCCATCTGCTTTTGGCTTGTTTAGGGAGCACAGGGGCCGAGGCTTTATTTTTCAAACCATGCAATCCAGGAAAGCTTGGAAACATCTGAAGCAGCAGGAATAGGAACCGGGACCTCAGCATAAGCCTGCTGTATTGCTTCAGCAAAGGGATCCAGCAGACAGCAACAAGCACAGAGGATGACTGAAGCGGACTTCTTTCTCCTTTCTTTCTGCTCTCGCGTTTCTTTTGAAGTAGAATCTGACTTTCTTTCAGGTTTCTGTGGCCACAGTGGTGGTGTGGGGGACACAGGTGCCACACTTATTCCTTCAAAAGCTGTTGCTGGCCGCCCTCTCCCTGGGTGTGTGCCTCTCTGTGTTACACAGCATCACTTCTCTTTCTGCTTTGTCATTGTGACCCTGACGGGCTCTGGCCCGGTGCCTGGAGCGACAGTGCTTTGCTAGACCGACCTGAGCAGCTGCCCTCATGCCGGGAGACTTCTCCATGAGTGGCAGAGCTCAGCAGGTGGTGGGTACGGTTCCTGTCCTCATGTGCTAACTCAGATGAATTTTGGGCTGGTGCGCATGCACATGCTTTTCTCTGTCTCTACTCCAGCCCTCACCCCTCTAACTGACCCCCCCCCCCGTGTAAGTGTGTGTATGTGTGTGTGCGCATGTGCATGTGCGCATGTCACGGGGTTGAGTGTCTTCCTTAGTCACTCCCTACCTTATTTTTGAGTCAGGGTCTCTCACTGAACCTGGAGTTCGCTAATTTGGCTGGACTGGTTAGCAGTGAGTTCGCAGGATTCACCTCCCAGTGCTGGAATGCGTACTGCCATGCCCGGTTTTGTCCACGGATGCTGGAGAGCTCGGCGTGTGCCCTTGTGTCTGTGTGGCAGGCCCTTGACCGGCTGAGCTGCCTTCCAGCTCGAAAACTGCTTCCTGAGTGCAGTCTGGAGTTTGGGCTAGACATGAAACTGTCCTGGCTGGTGTTTTATGCTTGCTCAGAATGCAACCGTCCTGGGGAAAGGAAGCATACTCTGCTTCCAGGGTTTGCACTTGACAGGCAGGGACATCGTCCCTTTCGTCAAATGGTTTGATCTGAGGCAGTCAGTGCATCCACTCTGTTCTGGTATATTCTTTCTGTGTTCTCAGAATCAAATAGGGGACGCTTACTGGAGCAGCCTTGGGGCAGAGGCAGGGAGCAGAGCAGTAGAGCAGAGTCTTGCCAGCCAGGCCTTCTCCCCAGGCCTGACTCTGAGTTCTGGCTGCTGCGGATTTCTCCAAGCCTTGGTTCACTCTTTTATAAAATGGGTTGTTATTACTTTCCTTGTTGGTTGTTTTGGAGTCATGTTCATAAAGTATCTGGTGACTAACAATACGTGAAATGCTCTGAAATGTATGTGTAATCTGCTGGGGTTTTTTGTTTTGTTTTGCTTTTTTTTTTTTTTGGTGGTAAAAGGGTCTCACTATGTAGTTCTAGCTGCAGACCAGGCAGGCCTTGAACTCACAGAGATCCTTCTGTCTCTATTTCCCAAGTGCTAGGCTTAAAAGTGTACCCCACCACGACACCTGGCTACCTGTGCTGTTCTGAAAAGGCACCAGGTGATGTTTCCAGTGCTGCTGGGTGGTTAGCAAAGAATCGCTCAGTTTGCTCAAGCTTTGGTTTGGCGAGGGGGATCTGAATGACTGTTTCCACCTGCAATTGAATTGGCTTCTGAAGCGTGAATTAATGCTGTGCCTTTGGTTCTTGGAAGTGCTTTCCCTAGCTTTTGATTTCGTGGACAGAACAGAAGATTTGAGTCAGTGAACGTTCGTGTCTGGAAGCGGTGCTTTGTGCTTTCTTCCCTTGAGGGTGCACACAGCACCGAGGGCTGAGCTGGGTTGTTGTGTTGAGGGTGCCGGCCCTTCTGGGTCAGAAGGTCCCGCACCCTTAGGTTTTATCTTGACTTGAGGGGGGTTGGCTAGCCTGACCCACGGCTAGGAATTGTTTTACTAAAGTGTATGTGAATGCTAAATCCTATCTGGCTCGAGTACAAGCTTAGAAGGCTCAGGCACCATTTCAGGAGCAGATGTGGATCCCGAGCTCCCCTGCTCCCTTTCAACACTTTTCCTTTCAACAGTCATCATGGCAGTAAAAACGGACATGAGCTGTAGCTACAGCGGAACTGCGGGAACAGGCACCCTTGTAAGACAGCCTCCCCCTGTAGCTACACCGGAATTGCAGGAACAGGCACCCCTTGTAAGACAGCCTTCCCCTGTAGCTACAGCGGAACTGCGGGAACAGGCACCCTTATAAGACAGCCTTCCCCTGTAGCTACAGCGGAACTGTGGGAACAGGCACCCCTTGTAAGACAGCCTCCCCTTAGTCTGGAAACGAGCTGTAGCTACAGCGGAACTGTGGGAACAGGCACCCCTTGTAAGACAGCCTCCCCTTAGTCTGGCTGTCACAAAGCAAGCAGCATAGGCAAACTCGTTTTGTGGTAGACCAGTTTTTCTGACCATCTACATCCCAGAGCGGGAAGGACCTTGAACTGGACCTGACTTGACTGCATCAGAAGCTCAGAAGCTGTTGGAGAATCTTCCCTTTGAAGGTTTTAGCTTAGGAGGGTTCCTATGTCTAGGCTCTGCTGTGGTAACACTTCTTGTGCAGGGCAGTAACATTCCGCCCTTTGCCTTTCTGTCTCCCTATGCGGCTGTGGCCATATCGAGTGATGTGTTTGAGACTAAGTTGTTCATGTCTTGACTCCAAAGCCTTAAGTTTAGTATTAATTGGATTTTCACCCAAAATCTGAGAGCAAAGGCATTAAGTTTATAAAACCGAACAAGGTGTGGGGCACACCTGTATTCTGGCAGAGGCAGAAGAGTTACTAAAAGTCTGAGGCTAGCCTGGGTGAGGCTAGCCCAGGCTCCCTAGTGAGTGATAGGGCTGGCCAGAAAGCATGATGGGACCTTGACTGGAGACAGTAAGGAGACCCTGATGCAGTCACTAAGTTCAGAAAATTCACTCTCCTAATACGCTGTCCATGTTCACACGGACACTTGTCCTCATGATGCTACTTAGTCCTCTCTCCTTACCTCGTCCCTTCCCTTCCCTCTCCTCCCTCCTTTCCACCTCCCTTTCTCTCCCCTCCAGCCAGCCGTGATGAAGCTGTTACTGTGGGTTAGGTTCAGGATCCTTGTGTGGGACAGGGATCCACAGAAGTGATGCCCTTCTCTGTCTCCCTGACGACAGTGGTGCTTGCAGGTGGTTTCATTCCTCAAGGTACAACTCAGGAGGGTCTTGGATCTGCTAGGCAACCACTCAGCCCTGGTTTTGAGACAAGTTCTGGCTGTGAGGTCCAGGCTGGGATTATAGGTGTGTCCTACCATACCAGCAGAATTTTAAATAATAGTTTTATGTGTCCTTATACTCTGACAGCTTTTTTTTTTGCCAACTCTGAAGTTCCTGGTTATTTTTAAACTCTATGTAGTTCCCAAATGAGTCTTTTTTGAGATGTATTTCTGAGCCAATTTCCTACCTGGAGGGATCCTCACTCTGTTACCTGAACAGACGATCTTCCGTTTTCTTTCCATGTTTTCCTAGTAACCTGCTGCCCGGCGCATGTGCCTGGGATGCTGGTTGCAGTTTCTCAGCTGGCTGGCATGTCTTTCTGCTGTCCACTCTGGTCCAAGTTATGCACTACAGGAGGGAACTGAACTCTTCTTTACTATCGTGGGGTCGATCTTCTCTTTCTTTCCCGCCTTGTTAATTTTGTACGCATGGCTTTGCCATTCTTCCTGGTCACGTTTTTAGAACCGGCAGCACAGTTGCAGATGGCTACAGCTCTGGCTCCTTACCACAGGCCTCTGTCCACGGGGACACGTGAGCCTGACTGTGATAGAATATTCCCCCGTGGAACTCCTTCTGTATAATTTTCTCTGCACACATATAAATGTGTCTATTTGTGAGTTACACATGGGATCCGAAGTTCAGTGGAATCTGCAGAGAAGAGTAGACCCCTGTTTTCTTAGACCTATTGACTGTAGCAGGGAAAACTTAATCTCAAGATGAGTGGGGCTGGAGGGTGAGTGAAAGGGTTTAGCATCAAGTTCAAGGCTAGCTTGGGCCGTGCAACCCTCCCCCAGTTCAGAGTAAGGTGCTGAGTGTAGTGTTGTTCAGAAGAGGTGAAAGGGAAGTACGCCCCATGACTGTGACCTGAATCTGTGCTCTCTTGAGGGTCCATGAATCAGACGACTCCAAGTAGAAACCAGGAGAGCATGTGGCGGTGGTCAGTACTCAGCCATGGTGCCGTGGTCACCACGGACAAGCTCAAGGAAGCTAACTACCAGCCCGTATCTGGCAAAGCCAATTCACTCTCGGATGCTTCCACACTGTGCCAGTGAGGTGTGGTTAGGTGGTGTTTAGCATCAGGCAGGCAGTGTGCCAGGGCTGACCACAATTGTGCCTTAGCAGGGCAACTTTGGGACAGCTGTCATCTTTCTAGCAAAAACCAACAAAAAGGCCAGAGAAAACCTAAAAAGCACTCGCTGTGTTTGCCGTTTTGGTAGGGTACATTAGGGACTAAACCCAGGGCCCTGTGAGCGCTAAGCACTTGTTCTACCACTGAGCCACATTTCCGGCATGTCATTATATCTCTGTCCCCCTCCTCCCTCCCCCACTCTGCCTCCTTTTTCCCTTCCTCCCTTGCTGGATGGTTTTTGTCTTTAGAGCTTTACAATTTTTCAGTCTCTAAGTCAAGTGTTTTACAAAGTCTAGGACATGTGATCCTGGATGTCAGGCACACGGCCATATGATTGTCTCAGAGTCATTAAGTTTGACTGGTGGAGTTTTATTGACAATAAGCTGACTTTTTTGACCCTGATTGGCATGTAAAAGTTGAGGTAGAGACTTTTCTTAAACTTTTTTGGGTGGCATGTTCCAGAAAGCTCCCATGAGCTCTGTTGAAGTAGCCGTGTTTTGTCACCAGGAAGCAAAGTGATAGCCCTGAGTTTGCTCAGGGGTCCTTGGGCCCTAGCTTGGTAGGAGGTGGGCATGCCCAGTGGCCACCGAAAGTTGTGTCCGTGGCTGCTTTTGCCGAGCTGTGCTGTCCCTCCGGCACTGTCCTCCGCGTCTTATTCACTTGTTTTTACCTCTGCGTGTGCCCCTGTTGCCACTTTTTCTGTCCTTGTTTTCCATTAAAACATTTCTTTGCTGTTACTCTATCCGCTGGGGCCTTGGTCTCAGCAGCCCGGAACTTTCTCATCCATTTTTATGTAGCTGAGAAAAAAACCAAGAAAACAACAACCAGGAAAACAACAACAACAACAAAAGAAACAAACAAAAAAACCCTGATGCAGTCAAAAGCAGATGGAATTGATGCATGTTTGGGTAACTCTTCATCTGTTCCTTTTAACGTCACTAACAGAATTGAAACAACCGTAGACGTAGTTGATTGTTAACTTCTGGCGGCTGAAAGGTGCGCACTATTGACTCAGGACAGGCCCTCTCAAGCCTTGTCTTCCCCAGAGTAGCAGAAGCTGCCTGGGTAAACTGAGGACTCTGAGACGTGGGAGAACCTTTCTCCTCCAGTACATGTCATCCGTCGCGAAGGACTTAATCGGCATGGCTCACACCCTACTTTTGACGGTTGGGAAAACACAGCGCTCCCCACTTTCACCCTGGCCTCTGTCCTTGAGACGAGATTGGCACCAGAGGCCTTCAGACTGCGAGTTGCATGGAGGGCAGTGTTGCGATGGAATATTCTGCTCCCCTCACACCAAGCATCTAGGGCCTGTCCCTTTCCTGCGTGAGAAGGCTTCTCCAACGTGCTCACTGTCTCATGCAGCAGAAGCCACGGGAATTGCCCCATGTACCCTTCTGCAGCCGTCATGAGGGCAGGATAGGGTCTCGGTTTCTCTCAGGCCTGAGCCTGTGCCTTCCTTAGAAAAATGGCTGCCCACTGCTGTCTTGAGCATGGTTTGCGGTGCTCTGCTCTGTTACTCTCTCTGCTGGCTGATTGATTTGCATGCCAGACTACAGATGACAACCTCCTTTTAAAAAGCTGTGTGGAAGGCTGTGGATGGTGGATAAACCCAGAATTGGAACCACAGGGTTGATCAAAGAAATGCTTGTAAAACCAGTTGAAGTTTAAATGAAACAATGGCAGCGGTGCATATGTGCCAGGCCGTCTACCAAACGCCTGCCAGATTTTCTCGTTCCCTCGCCTTCAGTATGGAGATGTGCCCTTAACGGCATACAGAGACTGCAAATGTTCAGGGGATGCTCCCCTCCTGCAGGGACGGAGGGCAGATGTGGCCTATGGTAGCAATCAGGCTGGATTGTTGGGGGCGGTGACTGGATTCGGACTCCTGTAAGTTTCCAAGTATCGCTGCTATTTTCTCATTTAAATTTCAGTGGTTTTTATGGGTGATTATACAGGCAGATGTTGGTCCCCTCCCCCACCCCTTTCTGATATGCTGTGCTTGTTAACCCTCAGAACAACGACAACGAGACTGCCCTGCACTGTGCAGCACAGTACGGCCACACAGAGGTCGTGAAGGCTCTGTTGGAGGAGCTCACAGACCCCACCATGCGCAACAACAAGTTCGAAACACCTCTGGACTTGGCAGCGCTCTACGGGCGGCTGGAGGTGGTGAAGATGCTGCTGAGCGCGCACCCCAACCTCCTGAGCTGCAGCACTAGGAAGCACACCCCCTTACACTTGGCCGCGAGGAATGGCCACAAGGCCGTGGTGCAGGTCCTGCTGGACGCCGGCATGGATAGCAACTACCAGGTAGCAAGGCGGGCACCTCTCCTGGCACAGGGCTGATGCCGCCGGGCTGTGTGTGTGCTCAGCACGTTTCACATCACACTCACGTGCTTCCATTTGTCACTATTCTGCTGTGACATCTTAGGGGCAGACGAGCTTTGTGGAGTGAGTCTAGCGGTTTTGCTTGTTTCTCTTCAGGGTGTGAGATACAGTCTTGAACCCCTGAAAAGAAGTGCTTGTGGACCATCTCAAACCAGAAGGGTTCATTGCCTTCCCATACATGGCCCCCACCTCCTACCCCGCTACCTTTTTTGCACTGCCAAAGCTTCAACTGCCAACATGACTTGGCACTCCTCTGTGATGGCAAGCTTCTCTCAGTACTTCCGTAAGCTTGGTGTTGACTCTCCCTGTGGGCCGTGAGGTGCTTTTATTCCCTCTTCTCAGAAAAGAGGAGCTCGGTCAAGTTTTAGGAGTCAGCATCCCTACAAGCAGTGGGGACTCACGCACGTGGCCTGAGATGGCACCCAAGCGGTCTTGCTGTGTGGATTTTTTAGAACCCATACAAGAAATGTTGGAAAGCTGAAGCCCCAGAGGGCTCTGTGTAGCTCGGTTGCCACCTGTCCATATCCGTGTCCCGTTTGTCACGTGACACACCAACTGTTCTCATGACGTGCTGCTGCGCTCTTGTTTGCCTTCCAGACGGAGATGGGCAGCGCTTTGCATGAGGCTGCTTTGTTTGGCAAGACCGATGTGGTGCAAATTCTGCTGGCTGCAGGTGAGGTTGGCAGCGCTGATCCCATGTGCCGGGCGGTGTTTGAGCCCAGCGTCTGTGTGTGGTTAGAGCTGTGTGACTTGGTCCTGGAACGCTGGACTGTTGATGGCTGTGGGTAAAGAATGTCGGTCGGTCGAGCTGCTTGAGAGCTGCGGGAGTCCTTGGGCCTGCCCGAAATGCTCACTTCCCTGCTCCACCTGCTGTCCTCCCAGGAATCGACGTTAACATAAAGGACAGCCGTGGCCTCACTGCCCTCGACACTGTGCGGGACCTGCCTTCGCAGAAGAGCCAGCAGATAGCAGCCCTGATAGAAGGTAAGGGCCGCTGCACTGTCTGGGGCCAGGACCGCTAACCTGCACTGTGCGTGGTGCAGCCTCTCACTTTATTTCTTAAACCATCTTTCCTACAGATCACATGACTGGAAAAAGAAGCGTGAAAGAAGCAGATAAGAGCACCACAGCTCAGCTACCTCTCCTCTCCAGCACAGATGCCACAGCACCAAAGTCTCAGGGTGAGGCGCTTCTCCTCAGCCAGGAAAGAGGGGTAGCCTGAGGAGAGTCGTCACTCTTGGACGGAATGGAAAGTTCTGCATTCAGATAATTGCAGGGTGTTATTAGGGTTTACTCAGTTCAGCTGTCTCCCTGCTCCCTCAAGTCTTAGCAGGCATGACGCAGATTTTCGTATGTGTATTATTTGTCCTACTTTTCCATTTTCATTAAAAAGTTGTTTTAATTAATCCAGGCCTTAACCCCAGCACTTGAAAGACAGAGGCAGGCAGCTCTCTGTGAGTTCAAAACCAGCCTAGTCTACATAGCAAGGTCCAGGCTAACCAGACTACACAGTAAGACCCTGTCTTTAAATTAAAAAAACACGCCGGGCGGTGGTGGCGCACGTCTTTAATCCCAGCCAGGACAGGCTCCAAAGCCACAGAGAAACCCTGTCTCGAAAAACCAAAAATAAATAAATAAATAAATAAATAAACAAACAGAACAAAAGTTTTATATATGTATGTATGTATATGTATGTATACACATATATATACATACAATATACATATATATGTGTGTGTATATATATGTAGTGATTTTTACTCTGACTTTCTGGACTCTTGTGGGGCCCATCACACATGGAAGCTTATTCTTTGTTACAAATATCCAGCCTTAGCTTGGCTTGTTTCTTGCCAGCTTTTCTAACTTAAATTATCCTGACTACTTTTTGCCTCTGGGCTTTTTCCTTTTCTTACTTCTGTATCTCTTCCTTTAACTCTTACTCCGCGGCTGACTGGATGGCTGGACGGCTGGCTGCTGACATCCTTCCTTGGGCTCTCATTCTCCCTCTCTTCCTCCGTCTCCTTCTGTTAATACTCTCTGCCTGCCAGCCCCACCTGTCCTTGCTCCTCCCATGTTATTGGCCATTCAGCTGCTTTTTAGGACCATCAGGTGTTTTAGACAGGCAAAGAACCACAGCTTCACAGTTAAACAAACATAAACAAAAGTCTCACACCGTAAAATATTTCCCAACATTTTATTTATATCTATAAACATAGTTTATATTTTTATAAATATAATATGATATATAAAAACTATTATAAAATAGAAAAATAAAATAATCATATATAAAATATAGAATATAAATAAAATATATTACTTGCATATAAATATAGTTTTTATATTTGTTACTATAACATAAATATATATATAATGCATGTGGCCAGGTGTGTTTATGTTCACTGCATGCATACATATAGGAGCTCATAAGGGTCAGAAGAGGGTGTTGGATTTTATAGATGGCCATAAACTGCCATGTGGGTGCTTGGAGCTAAGCCTGGGTTCTTTACAAGAACACTAAGTGCTCTTAACCTCTGAGCCATTTCTCCAGCTCCATGTCTGCTTTATTTTGGCCTCTACTTCTGTAGGGATGTGTAATGGGCAGGGTCATCTCAAGATCAACTTAGAACTTGTGTTTGCTGTTCCTTTCTATCCTAAAACACATGGCAGCACTTTGGGAACTGTTGGTCCAATGAGGGTCTGCTGGCTAGTCCTTGTGCACATGGCAGTTGTGGCAATAAATCATTGGTGTGGAAGTGGTCTGGGTGGTAAGTGTTCCTCGTCAGCAGAATTCTGTAGTTGTTTTTTTTTTTTTTTTTAACTCTTTCGGAGTCCACCACCCAGCTCCCAAATAAGTACACAGAGACTTATTCTTACTTATGAATGCCCCGACTTAGCTTGGCTTGTTTCTATCCAGCTTTTCTAACTTAAATTATCCCGTTTCTCTTTAACTACACTTTGCCTCTGAGGTTTTTACCTTTCTTTATTCTAATATCTTTCTTTTCTTCCTATAATGTGGCTGGCTGTGTGGCTGGATGGCTAGTCTCTGGTGTTTTTCTGTCATCCTTTTCTTGATCCTCCCCCTACTCTCCAGCCTGGATTTCTCCTCCTATTTATAATCTCTGCCTGCCAGCCCCACCTATCTCTCTCCTGCATAGCTATTGGCTGTTCAGCTCTTTATTAGACCAATCAGGTGTTTCAAATAGGGAAAGTAACACAGCTTTACTGAGTTAAACAAATGCAACATAAAAGAATGCAACATCTTTGCATCATTAAACAAATGTTCCACAACAGAAACAAATGTAACGCATCTTAAACTAGTCTTCCACAACATTCCCCCTTATTGTCTAAACAAAAATGTAAGGTTTCAACTTTAACATAGTAAAACTGTCTACAACAAAGACAGTTATCAAGTGAGAATTACATTTACAAAGTCCATTTGTATTTATCAGATTCAGAAAAAATACTTCATTATCTATCTTAGTGATTCCAAAGTTTTATACCTAATTTGCTTTCTGTCATAACTAAGGAAAACTGCAATTATAACTATATAGTCTCCATCAAAGACTCCAGCAGGATGTCATATTACCTAACAACAGAGATATCTGGCTGCCTGAATCTTCTGCCCAAACTTCTTCTGCAATGGGGCATCCATTTTTGTCCTACAATGAAGCAAGAAATTTGAAGGACTGTCCCTTGTATTATTACAGTTCAGTGATCGTTTTCTTCTCTGTCCTGCAGAATGTCTGGCAGACTCATCTGTGAAGCAGGAATCTCAAAGGACTATCCTACCTTGTCCTAACAAAAGTTCGTCATAGGCCATATAGCATATTGTCAGTAGTCAAGGCAAGAGCAGTTTCTTGCCCAAATGGTTAGCCTTCTCACATTGAAAGCAAACTCCATATGAATTTTCTTTGATGCCCATCATCTTTTTTTTTGTTGTTGTTTTTTTGTTTTTCGAGACAGGGTTTCTCTGTGGCTTTGGAGCCTGTCCTGGATCCTGGAACTAGCTCTTGTAGACCAGGCTGGTCTCGAACTCACAGAGATCCGCCTGTCTCTGCCTCCTGAGTGCTGGGATTAAAGGCGTGCGCCACCATCGCCCAGCTTCCATCATCCTTTTATGAAGTAAATTGGTGCTGCCAGGAGCAGATGTGTCTCATTGTCATGAAAATCCTTAGGTCTTAAACATCTTAAAATACCATATTCTGTAGGTCTTTGAAGTGTTTGAAATTCACCTATCTGCCTAAAATATACCCATTTTACCTTGAAAACATACCTAATGTGACTGCAAGTTTGATTATTATAGTTTAACTTCTAACTTCATTTCTTTTTTTTTCTTTCCCCAAGACAGGGTTTCTCTGTAGCTTTGGAACCTGTCCTGGAACTCTAGAGTAGCCTCAAACTATGAGATCCACCTGCCTCTGCCTCCCAAGTGCTGGGCTAACCTCATTTCTTAGTTATCCATTGTATTTTAAAATGAGCTACATAAGCACAATACCCCAAACAAGAGTAGAAATATGCAGTATAACAAAAATAACTTAAAATTTGTATCACTATACCAAAATCTATGCCAGTGCAAAATATCTGAGACAAATAGTTGTCTTTTTATCCTGTATTCTTATATTCTCCTAAATCATAACCACCATCTATAACCCACTAAATAGCCAGAATCTACCCACACCCACCTCTTGGGAATGTGGGTGTCGTTCTCTAGACTGCTTCCTGTTGACTATGAGCAAAGGCATCTTTAGGGGGTTCCAGAAGAAATTGAGGTAATGACCGAGTCCTGGGAAGAGCAGCAGTAACCTTTGTTGATAGATATCCCCTGCCAAGATTCAAAAGGTCTCGCCCATCACACCTGATCCATATCAACCTGGGAGGAATCCACAGCCTCTCGTTTCTGTGGAAACAAAAGCAAAACAAAACTCTTTTCCCAGACAGTGAATTTTTGAGTTCCATTTTATATTAAGCATTCTTCACCTGTATAGGCTCGTTCATTTCGGCAGCCCTCTTTCAGTCCACGTAAGGAGCTGTGGTTTGCTTTGCAAGGTCAGTGCAGCAGCGTCCAGGATGCAGACTCCCTGTGTTTTCCATCTCTGTGGCTTATTATTTTACATATTTCTCTACTTCTCTCCCTAAAAACTTTAGTTTTAACTACTTGCTTTTTTTCTGTGACGTCTGTACCCTTTCTCTTTTCTTGAAGCCTGTGCACATTGTTAAACACACTGTAACCTGCTTAGAGGTTTGCCCATCTGAACCTGACTTGACTCTGCATCTCTGCCCTTTTCTGACTGCATGAGCCTTTAAATTGCTAAGCGGCATGCCTAGGACCTCTGCCACAGCTTTGTCGATGGGCTCTGCCCACACCTCTGGTCTTGAGGGCCAAGCCTTGGGCCTGGTCAGAGGTAGGTGACAGAGAGCTGCATTTGGGGCCCAGCTCTGTGCCAATGCCCTGCACTGTGGCACATGCTTTGTACTTAGTTTTGTCTTTCTACTTAGAGTGAAAAAGGCTGTTTAAGTGCGCTGCTGTGCAGCAGGATTTCCTTCTTTCTTTCTTTTTTGTTTGTTTGCATGTTTTGTTGTTGTTTTTTCAAGACAGGATTTCTTTGTGTAACAGTCTTAGCTGTCTTGGACTTCATGGACTTCATTCTGTTGACCAGGCTGGCCTTGAATTTACAGAGACCCTCCTGCTTCTGCTTCCCAAGTGCTGGGATTAAAGGTGTCTGCCACCACTGCCTGGCTAGCAGAGTTCCTTAAAGGGGCCATATCCCCCTCCTTTCTTTTTCAGCTTTCTCAGGCCCTAGGTATTTGAGCCTCATGTTCTCACGTTGCTATGCCAAAATGTAGTTGTTTTGGGGTTTTTTTGGTTTTTTTTGTTTTGTTTTGTTTTGTTTTTACTTTTTGGGGGCCCACCACCCAGCTTCCAAATAACTAAACAGAGACTTATTCTTACTTATGAGTTTGTTTCTAGCCAGCTTTTCTAACTAGTCCTGTTTCTCTTTACGTTTTGCCTCAGGGCTTTCTACCTTTCTTTATTCTATATATCTTTCTTTTCTCTGCTTCTGCCTTGGGATTAAAGGTGTGCGCCACCAGGCCCGGCCTGTCCAGCTCTTTATTAGACCAATCAAGTGTTATAGACAGGCAAAGTAACACAACTTTACAGAGTTAAACAAATGCAACATAAAAGAATACAACATCTTTGCATCATTAAACAAATGTCCCACAGCAGAGACAAATATAGCACATCTTAAAATAATATTCCACAACAGACTCCTTTCTGGTTTACGGAATAGCTTGTGGTATGATGAAAGGCAAAGACAAATAACTGCTAATTGACAGCTTCCCCTAGATGTAGATGGTAATAAACAGTAAAGCAACCTTAGAAGGGGGAGGAATGGAACAGAGCGGAAGTGGGCGGGCTTTGGACTCCCGGCCTGTCTTTGCTGGGTTCCTCAGCCCCACCCCTCCAAACTTTTCTTTGATTTTGGAATCTGCTAGCAGTGGGATCAATCATTCACTGAGCTCTTAACTTTCGAGGAGCCCACACTGGTATTTGTGACTATTACAAGGCACTCGGGGATGCCATTTCTAACAGTGCCGAGGAGACAGCATCAAGTCATACAGCTCCATGTCTCAGAAAGGCTTTGCTTTCCTCTGAATCACTTAAAGTGGGCTCCATGTTCTTTACAAAACCCTGCCTCGCCTCCAAAGCACAAGGAGAAGGCGGAGCGTGGCACACGTCTTTAATCCCAGCACTTGGGAAGCAGAGGCAGGTGCATCTCTGTGAGTTCAAGGACAGCCTTGTCTAGTGAGTTCAGAAGACAGGTAAATATCTGTGAGTTTGAGGATAGCCTGGTCTTCAAAGTGAGTTCCAGGACAACCAAAACTACACAAAGAAACCCTGCCCCCCCCCCAAAAAAAATCAACTATAATTTAAACCATTTTAATTTTCAGTTACACATTGCCACATTTTCAGGTTAAATTGGCATCTACATGGGAATGCTTACAAAAAAAAAACATAGGAATTACATATTTAAAGTAGTTTCTTTTTTGTTGGGAATTGGACCCAGGGCTGTGTGCATGCTAAGCTGAGTCCTACCACTATGCTGCACTCCCTGTATTGAATCAGAAAATCAGTCCTCGTCCCTATCATTACAGTTCGGCCAGAGTGTCTGGACCCAAGGCTCTGCCCCCGCCTCCTAATGATGGTTTCTCTGTCTTCCCAGGGAACGTGGAGAAAGCAGTCACTGAACTGATCATTGATTTTGACACGCGCGCTGAGGAGGAGGGTCCCTACGAGGCACTGTACAATGCTGTGTCCTGTCACTCCTTGGACAGCACGGCCAGTGGGCGATCATCTGACCGAGATTCCGTGAACAAGGAGACCGAGGCCACAGGAGCAAGAACTGCTGGAGTCAGGCCTGTACGTGGCCCAGGCCTGAGCCTCCCGGGGCTGTGGTGGCAGCTATGGGTGCTGGCAAGAGGAAGTCTGGTGCTGGCTCATGTTTCAGAGGCCTGAGCTCACCTGCTGTTCTTTCAGGGCTCTGTCTTGTCTCTCCTGTTCAGTGTGGTAAAGCTACAGCTCATACTGAGGTAGAAGTTTGCTTTTTGAGGCTCCGTCTGTGTAGCCGGTTTGCATCTCTCCACCCCCACTGCCTTCACAGACATCCGTGTCTTCTGTTCCGGTGTAGCCTTGACGCTGTTCAAGCCTTTGGGCTCGTGGTTTGTTCTCTCTAGAGAGCAGGACCCCTCAGTGACAGGAATTGCTGTTCCAGGCCCTGCTTGCCCTACCAGCCCCGGGGAAGGGCATAGCAAGACCTAATCGGACAGTGTGTGCTCTTATTAGACAGTATGTCTGCTGGCTGATTCTTTCTTGGCCCCATTTCATGAAAGCGGCACTGTGTTTCTCTTGTCTTGGTACTGCTCTGTCCATGGGCCTCCAGACTCCTGACTCACCTTCTCCCCCAGAGTCAGGATGCCTTGTCCGTAGCCCTGTCCTCCACACAGTGTTATCCAAGTTTCTGTACTCTGGTGTCTGACCTAGCTGGCTAACCATCTAGAGACAGATATGAGGGCGCATGTGGGGTTTCTCCCATTGGCCCAGCTCTGATGGACACAGTCATCCTTGACCTTTCTAACTCTGGCCTGGGAAAGGCCTAGAACTTCATGGAGTATTCTTTGTTGCCTGTCTGCTTGACCTGATGCAGTGGCAATGTTTCCGTATGGGTTTCAGTCAGCCCTCTAGTGTGGCAGCCTAGCAGAGTAGGAACTGCCAGCGCACTCCACACTCTGGTGAGTGGCAGAAGAGCATTTGCAAAGGTGGCATTTCTCTTCCCTGTTGGTATCTAACCTGTGTGAGGCTTTGCTTTAAGTGGTGCTTACAGGTGTCTCCCAGTAGGGGGCACTAGTGCCTTGCTAGAAGCCACAGCGTCCTGAAGAGAGCTGAGTAACCTTTGAAGGCCAGCCTCTGCTGGTTGTTCCAGGCAAAAGCCAGAGCATCTTGGAATGGATGCTTTGGCATGTGTGCAGCATGTATTGTAGCCATTCTTGTTCTCCTGTTGTGGCCTCACAGAAGGACTGATGGAGGCTGCTGTGGAGCAGAGCGGGCCCAAGTGCCAAAATTCAAAACAGCATCTTTGCCAATTTCTCTGGAAGTTTCTATCATTCGGCATTCCAAACTCCACCTGAACTGAAAGCCTAGGGCTGAGCCTGGAGCCAGCCCTGTCCTAAGTAAACCAACTCCTGAGTAGGAGACTCCAGCCCTGCAGAAAACAGTGAGGAAGGTGCAGGTGCAATGGTTCCACAGCCTTTGGCTTTGTCAGCAGGGTCAGCCTGGTCTACAAGAGCTATACAAGAGCAAGTTCCAGGACAGCTAAGACTGTTACACAGAGAAACCCTGTCTCGAAAAACAAAACAAAACAAAACAAAACAAAACAACAACAACAAAAAAAATAGGCTGGTGCTCATGCTCTGTGTAAATGAGCAGGGGTGGCTCCCGGGGCTCCCTGTGACCATAGGTTATAATTGGGGGGTGACTGAAAACAAGACATGCTGGGCATGGTGGCACATGCCAGACTCAGAAGCAGGAGGGTTTCTATGAGGCCAATCTGATCTGCATAGTAAGTTCCATGAGACTCTGTCTCAAAAAAAAAAAAAAAAAAAAAAATATATATATATATATATATATATATATATATAGTGAGACCCTCTCTCAAAAAAACAAAACCCAAAACCCCCAAACCAAGAAATTTTTTTTAATATTTATTTATTTATTATGCATACAATATTCTGTCTGTGTATATGTCTGCAGGCCAGAAGAGGGCACCAGACCTCATTACAGATGGTTGTGAGCCACCATGTGGTTCCCGGGAATTGAACTCAGGACCTCTGGAAGAGCAGGCAATGCTCTTAACCACTGAGCCATCTCTCAAGCCCCCAAGAAATGTTTTGTTTTGAGTTGAGGGTAACCTCAAATTCTTGGGCTTGGGTGATCCTCCGGCCTCGGTCCCCTGACTAGCTGAATCTACAGATTCTAAGAGATTGGTGTGGGCTGAACAGTAGTGGTGCACACCTTTGATCGCGGCACTTGGGAGGCAGAAGCAGGCAGATCTCTGTGAGTTTGAGGCCAGCCTGGTCTACAAAGCTAGTTCCAGGACAGCCAGGACTATACAGAGAAACCATGTCAGAGAGACAGAGAGACAGAGAGAGAGACAGAGAGACAGAGACAGAGAGATTGAGATTGAGCAAGAACAAATGTTCCATCTTTAGCTGCTTTTCCCGTTGCTTTCCCCGGAGTCTTGGCTTTAGAAAAGCTCTGAAACTGCGTCTTTTAATCTCAGGTTTCTTTTCAGCGTAGGCTGAAAGTTGAGCCCCTGCGTTTTGCTGTCGGGTTTTTGTATCTGTCACGTAGAGTGCTTGTGCCAGTGGGGCAGTTGTGAGCTTTCCATGCTGGTCCCCTTGCAGCCAGGAAGGAGGTGTTTATGGTCTTTGCTGCAGACATCAGAAACTGTGGTGCAGCTGATTGAATTGTGTCTGTGTGTGGGGTCCTGCATCTGCTCAGAGACTGGACCTTAACTTAAGGCTCCTGAGGAATTCTCTACGTAATCCTTTTTATTTCCAAGGACTAAAATAAGGGTAAGCCAAAAAGTTACATACTTGAAAAGGAGAGATGGTAGAATATTTATTTTTCTTCTGCAGAGGGAACGTCCACCGCCTCCAGCAAAGCCGCCACCTGATGAAGAGGAAGAAGAACGCGTAGATAAGAAGTATTTGCCCTTGACAGCCTCTGAGGTAGAGGGTTGGGGTCACCCCATCACTGACCTAGCATTTGTTAGATGGTAGCTGTGTGAGCTCAGAGGAGGCTTTGTTCTCTTCCGCCTCTTTAGGATTTTTTTTGTATGTGCGTGTGTATATTTATGTGCACCACATGCCTGCATGGTGCCCGTGGGAGTAGGGTGAGGGCATCAGATCCCCGGGAACCAGAGTTACAGGTGCTTGTGAGCCACCATGTCGGTGCAGGGATTTGAGTCTGGGTCCTCTGGAAGAGCAGTGTGTGCTCTTAACTGCTGAGCCGTCTCTCCAGCCCCTGTGCATAGAACCCAGAGCCTTGTGTGTGCCAAGCAAGTACTCTGTCCCTCAGCCTATTTTCTTTTGTAGAGAGAAGATCGTTGTATTTGTGTGTGAGTGTGAGGCTTATACATGAGTGTGTAGGTACTTGTGCCCTACATAAAACATACACAAAGTTATGCCACACTGTTTATGTGGGTGCTGGAGATTCCAGCTCAGGTCCTGAGAGTGCAGAGCAAGCACTTTTACCCCCTGGCCGTGTCACCAGCCTTGACTCCTTATCTTCTCTTCGCCACTGCGCTGGTGAGGCTTGTGGCGCACCTGTGTCGGCATCTGGATCAAGGCCTTTCAAACTAAGAGCTCTGGTGCAGTGTTAGTGTACCGGCCATATGGGAAGCATAACTGGCTGTTGTCCGGGTGCCCCAGCTGAACAGTTCGACCTTTTGCCTTTACACTGTGTTTGACACAAGGTTCCAGTACCCTCGTCCTTGCCATTGTATGAACAGTACCATGTTATAAAGTTTTGGCGGCTGGGCCCCAGAGACCTCCTTTCTGTTTTTACCCTTTCACTGCTTCCTGTGAAGACTGTCTCTAAACACGAATCAGGTTAGAGTTGACAACTGGAAAAGATAGGACTTTGGTCTGATTACTTTTGCTACATATTTTATTTGCAAGTTTATTAAATAACCAAGTTTATAAAATTAAATAAAAAAGATATAGGAGGTATGTAGGAAGGTGAGAAGGAAAGAGGTGGTTATTTATAACAGTCTACCTTCTTTTTTCAAGACATGTTCTCACTAAGTATCTCTGGATGGCCTGAAACTCATTCTGTAGACTAGGCTGGCCTCGAACACACAGAGATCCACTTGCCTCTGCCTCCCGGGCGCTGGGATTAAAGGTCAGTGCCACTATGTCTGACTACAATCTACCTTTTTAAAAAAGATTTAAAAATGTTTTATGGCCAGAAGGTGGTGGCACACGACTATAGTCCCAGCACTCGGGAAGCAGAAGCAGGTGAAGCTCTTTGAGTTCAAGGCCAGCCTGGGCTACAGAAAAAGTTCCAGGACAGGCACCAAAGCCACAGAGAAACCCTCTCTTGAAAAACAAAATATTTTTTTAAATTATGTTCCAGTGTGTGTGTTCAGAGGACAGGGTTTTTTCCTTCAGCTGTGTAGTTCAGGAGACTGAGCACAGGTTGTAGAGGCAGCAGCTCTGTCTGCTGGGCCATCTGCCTGGTGGGATGTCTGTGTGTGGCGTGAGAGTCATCCTTTGAAAATGTTTCCTAATAGCCTGAAATTCTAAACCAGTTGAAGCGGTGTAGTTGATGTTTGGAAGACCATGACAGCGAGAGCCCTGAACTTTCCCATTTGCTGTTACTATGGATGCATAAATATAGAGGAGACATGGCCTGAGTCATGTTCTCTTAATGATCCAGACAGGATTTTTTATTATTTTATTTTGTATTTATGATATTTTTTTTCTGGCATGTGTGTCTGATTGTCTATCTGTGAGTCACAACTGTGCCTGGGATCCTGAGAGGCTGCAGAAGGCATCAGATCCCCTGGAACTTGAGTTTCAGATGCTCATGAGCAGCCCACTGTGGGTGATGGGACTTACACTCTGGTCCTTTGCCAGAGCAGCAAGGACCGCAGCCCCACTGTCTTTGTTTCCAACTAGCTCAAAGCTTTGAAACGAAACCTCACACCGAGACACTGATGTCAGGAAACTGTAGGCCATTTTGCTTTGTTTACAGCACTGGGAGGATTGAACCTAGCAGTCTCTGGTGCTGAGGAAGGCTTTATGTCCACCAGATCTAGGGCTCTGCATCTGTCAGTCACGTGACCAAGGATTTGACTGTGGAAGAGCTTATTCATCATGATGCCAGGATGAGACATCACACACATGCACAGGTGTGCGTGCACACACACTCGCTACACACACACACACACACACAAAAGGTTTTTACGCCTCACGATGGACTGCCAGCTGCCATGGGCTGGCCACGGTGTCCTCTGTGTCAAGGCTTCTCAGCCACCCACACCCCAGCGGATGCTAGAAGCCACAGCTGGGTGACAGCTGGCTCCTTGCAACCCTTCTGTGCCCAAGCAGTGCTGCTCTCCACAGAGACTCTCGAGCTTCGAGCCATTGCCAGCCCTGGAAGACAAGGGAAAGAAGAGTAAGAAGTAATTTAGTTAAAAATGGAATCCTTTCTTCTGAAAATCGGTTATTGCCATGGTCACTGTGACACAGTGCTGCTTCTGTGGGAGCAAGGATGTCTGGAAGAAAAGTTTATTGTTGACTGTGAAGGTTTAATCCCCTAGTTTGCTCAGGGTCAGAACAAGAGGAAACGAACACCCTTGTTTCTTGGGCTTTCATTAGGTAGTTGACGAAGGGAAGGCGGTCCAAATTGGATGGAGGAAAATGAGGCCGATCTGGATTAGAATCCGAGAAACTACGTTTAATGACTGCAGCTCTGCTGTGAACTTTACATAACCTTGGACAGGTCCCTGACCCCCTCTGAGTTTATAGTAGAAATGGCTAGACCCAGGGACCCTAGCTGTGGTTGGTGGACTTTGCTCACATTTGCCCTCCCTGGGGGACTCATTTGCCACAGAAGTCTTCTGTCCTGCCCTGGATTGTAGGCCAGGCTTCAGGGCTGTAGTTACCTTCCAGGGAAGCATGCCTGGGCCTGGTGAGAACTCTTGCTGAGGCAAACGCACTGGGAATTGGATTTCCAGGGCTCTGCCTGAGGGATCATATGGGGGAAAACCTGCCAGTGACACCTGTGGTGTTAAATTGACACGGTGTGGACGACTTAATGGCCCCTCTTTGTTCCGTTGTGTTCCTATAAAAACAGGGCTCCCAGAGTAAAGGCGCCTTTAGCATCCAGGTGACTCTCACGGTGGGGTACCTGCTGTGCTCAGCAGTTTTAGAGTGAGCCCATTGTTCTGCCATGAGTGGCCGCCTGGCTTCTCTTCTGTCTGAGACTGGGGTGCAGTCCTCTCTTCAGAAGGACTTGTGAGCTGTCCCCACAGAGGAGGACTGCTGGACACTAACCTGGGGCTTCTCTGGTGTACAGTGTGAGGTGTCTGTTTGAGGTGGGAGCTTCCCTTGTGGGGTCTGCTGATGTGTTAGTTGTGAGTGGGAATACAGCCACCCCCACTTCCCTCCCAGGCTGTACTGTCTCTTCAGCAGCTCTGGAAGTGAGCTCTGGCTTGATTGCTGCAGCTGCTCTGTGATTATTCTTAACTTGTCTTTAAAACACGTGGGCACCAGGACAGATGAGCAGAGGCTCTCTACAGCCCCTCCCTGTGTCTCCAGCACTGTGGTTTTACCAACTTTGCTCTAATGCCAGGACTAGCTGAGGACCCCCTGATGCTCACCTACCCTGAGCCCTGCAGCTGGTGCATTTCCCACGTGGGAGGCACTTACCTGCTTGAATCAAGACCTTCTCCGTAGACAGAGCTGCTGTTCACCCACAGAAACTCGCTAGTTGTCTACTCTCAAGACGGTTGGAAGCACCTGAAGTCACCCAATAGAAAGCTGGCTTTAGGGCGTCTGTGAAGAAGATAGTCTCACAAGCTGGCTGTGGTAGCTCATGCCTTTAATCCTGAGCCTTGGGAGGCGGAGGCAGAGGATCAGCCTGTTTAAGATCATCCTAGTGTGCCCAGCAAGTCCCAGGCTAGCCAAGGCTGCAGCAGCAGAGGAGGAGGAAAGGGAGGTCGAGGACAGGCCATTTAAGTGGCAAGGGTGTTTTGTTTTCTCTGGAGGTGGAGGAAATGTCAGGAAGCCTGGAGAAAGGGCAGTTGCCGTGCATTCTAGGTAACAACTGCTAGGAAAGTATTCTCACAGAGACACTGTAGGGGAGGTAGAGAAAAGGGGCCTGGAGTTTATCTTTTTTTTTTTTAAAGGACAAAATGGGGCCAAAAATAGGTTTAGTCATACTGTGGAGATTTCCCATACAGGAATTGTTCTTGGCGTTTCTCTTGCCAACTCAAAGTACATTATCAAGAAAAGGATTTGACTCACAGGTGGGCTACCAAAAAGTGGCTCCATCTGTCCATTAGCTTCTGGTTCAGGGGCTTCAGCTGCGTCCCAGTGGGCCCGAGGGAAGATCAGGGGGTGCCGGGCTCACGTGATGACAGCCCTTTACTGTAGTGCCGCATAAGCCAGTACTCAAACTCAGGAGTCCTGAGGACCACCCACCCACCGGGCCCATCCCTGCCGCACTGCACGTCAAGCTTCTGGTGTGGTAACCTTTGGGGCATGCGCCAAAGCGCACGGTCAGCTCAGAAAAGCTCCTGGGAGTCCGCAGGGTCCTGACTCTCCTTCCCTTCCCTGCTTTGGCCTGCCCTGCAAGGTTGTGGGAATTGGAGCTTTGTTGTGTACCACCCGTCTCTGCCAACGGATCCTGGGTGTTTCTGTCTCCTAGGCCCTGGCTGTGAGACCCAGGACCCAGAGCAATGTCTCCCAGGAAGAGGACGAGCACCCATATGAGCTGTTGCTCACAGCAGAGACCAAGAAGCTGGGGGCCACAGACGGAAAGACTAAAGGTATTCCCTGCTTCACTCCACAGCACAGCACAGGGACGGATGGCGGGAGGGCGGGTGCTGCAGATGTGAGTCACGCAGCTAAGGTTCTTAAGTCTGGGCCCCCATGGTTGTCCTCGTCAATACCTAGACTCCATGCTCTTGGGTGGATGGGGACACAGCACTCCCACATGTGCAGCTGTGGGAGGGAGACAGCAGGCACCACTGTGGAGACTGATTGGAGCCTGTGGCGCTAGCCTAGCAGGTTAGGTTGTTCAGGCCCATGCTGATGGCAGGGTGGGCTCCGTGATTCCTGACCTTGGGACAGTATGCTCCTTGTTAGGGTCATGATGGGCTGTCACCTATAACTACAGTGCTTTGTCTCTGTGGCCCGCCTATATTGCTTCAGCAAAATCCATTCTGGAATTAAGTTCCAGCCCTGCAGAGTGAGGATGCATGAACACCAGCGGACTGAAGGGCAGTGTCTGGAGGGAAGCTGCCTGTCCCTGCTCCCCACACTTACAGCTATGAGGTCCTCTGCCGTGTATGCCTTGTGCCTCCTGTTGACTCTGTCAGTTCACAGCCCTTCTGTTTCACCTCGGCCAGATACCCCAGCACACTGCCTCCCATCCTGCTCAGAGGCCTCCTTTGGATGTAGGAACTTAGGTCATAGTCGTAGTAGTTGTGTATGTCGTGTAGTTTCCGTTGGGAACTTCCCTAAAAGGTTGTGATTTGGGTGCAGTGAAATGCATCTGTGTTTGTGCACAGTCTGTGAGTAACTGCAGCCAAAAACAAAATAGGGGACGGTCTTCGCACAGTGAAGGGTTTTCCTCTGTCCCTCTGCTTCCACTTGCTCCCTGCCTTGGGGACAGGGCATCTGATATCTGTCCCAACGATTTTTCTTTTCTAGAAGGTTACATAAATGGAGTCTGTTAATGGAGGCTGCTTGCTGGTTCCCGGCTGCTCAGCCCCGAAATTATCACACAGAAACTGTATTAACTAAATCACTGCTTGACCCATTAGCTCTAGCTTCTTATTGGCTAACTCTTACATCTTAATTTAACCCATCTCCTTTAATCTATGCATCGCCACGAGGTCATGGCCTACCAGCAAAATTTCAGCGTATCTGTCTCTGGCGGAGCTACATGGCTTCTTCTCACTCTGCCTCCTTTCTCCCAGCATTCAGTTTAGTTTTTCCCACCTATCTACCCTATCAGGCCAAGCCAGTTTCTTTATTAACTAATGGTATTCACAGCACACAGAGGGGAGTTCCACTGCAGGAGTCATTCAGCGTGCACCTCTGTCCTGCACAGTGCATCTGAGATCCATCCATCCTGTATTTTCCGTCATTTCTTCCCCCTCATTGCCGAGTTGTATTCCTTTATAGAGGTGTGCCACAGTTTATCCTTTCCCCACCCAGGGCCAGTGAGTCATTTTCAGGTAAAACTCCTATATGTTACCATTTTTCATGTAGGCACAGATTCTCATTTGGCAGCCACTCAGCCATGTGCAGATGACACACCATTCTGGATCCCCAGGCCGCAGCATCAGCTGTTAAGCTTCAGCCATCCTCGGAGAGGTGGGACATCCACCTTCCCCAGCAGAGCGTCTGTGTGTGCCCCGGCCTCAGTGTCCGCAGATACCTGCTGCTCTTTTTGTAACCAAATTGTGAGATCTTTGTATTTTTGGCATAAGTTCTTTTTTTGTCTTTTGAGACAAGGTGTCGCTCAGACTGGCCTCAAACTCATGGCAGTTCTCCTTCCTCAGCCTCCCAGTGCTGTCATTATGTATGTGCATCGCCATGCCTGGCTGAATTGGAATTACTTTATTTTTATATTCATTTGTTTTGAACATTTTTCTTCTCTAAGATTTTTAGATACTAAGGTCTTATTATTATAGCCCAAGTTGACCTTGAACTCTCAGTGATTCCCCTGCCACAACTTCCTAGGTGCTAACTAGGCTCACAGGCCTGCACCACCAGACTCTGCTGACTTCTTTATCGAATGTGCTTTCTTCTCAGTGTATAATCGCACTTACCATGGCCTTTGGGAGCTTCATTTTAGAGAAGCTCTTTTTTTGATGGATAAGCTCCTGCGTTGGGGAGGGATATGCCTGATCTTGCGTACGTATGCATGTGTGGGTCTGTGCAGAGATCGAAGGTTGGTGTCCAGTATCTTCCTGTGTGGTTTCCACTATTTATTTACCTTTGAGACAGTGTCTCGCTGTGTAGTTCTGGCTGACTGAAGCTTCTTCATACACCAGGCTGGCCTTGAACACAGATCCACTGCCTCTGTCTCACTGGTGCTGGGATTAAACACTGGTGTCACCACACCCTATCTACCTTATATTTTGGAACAGGTCTCCTGATGAAGGGGCTACTGATGGGGCTAGACTGAATGACACTGAGCTGTTGGGTCCCCCAGCTGTGCTCTCCCGCCTCAGCCAGTGCTGCTGCCGCAGATACCATACTTGGCATTTTTTAGGATGCTTAAGATTCTGACTCGGCTCCTCCTGCTCACACAGGAGGCACATTCTTAACCGGGGCATCCTCCTAGCCCCAGGGGCATTCTTTTTTGTACTTTCTTCTAGAAGTGTTCTAACTCTGAGCACCCTTGACGCCACATCAAACTGCTCACAGCACCTTGTCACGCTGCAGGGATCCAGTGCCCTCTTCTGATCTTTCTGGGCACCTACACACACAGCGTATTCACTCACACAGATACATACATCTAAATTATAAAACAATTCTTCAGAAAAAAAATAAAATTAGCAGTAGAGGTTGGGTCAGCCAGCACATGCCTTACAAGCATGAGGCCAAACATGGAGATGAACATGAATTTTTTCTTCATTCTTTGTTTTTGTTTGTTTGTTTGTTTTCTGAGACAGGGCTTCTCTGTGTAGCCATAGCTATCCTGGAACTCACTCTGTAGACCAGGCTGGCTTGGAGATCACAGAGATCCACCTGCCTCTGCCTCCCAAGTGCTGGGATTTGGATGCCACCAGTGCCTGTCTGATAATGTGAATCTCTATTCCCAGTGTCAGGGAGGTAGAAACAGGAGGGCCCTCCAGCTGGCCTGGGTGAACCGTGAGAGACCCTGTTGCGGGAGGTCCTTCCGCTCCTCCAGCCTATAGCCGCTGAGATACCCGCCCATTGGGGCGTGGTCTCTCTCCCTTTAAAAAAGCGGCCACTTCCTTCTCTCGCTCTCTTCACTTCCTGCTCGGCTGACGACTAGACTCCCTTCCTGGTTGTACAGAGGGCTGACGGTGATCTGTAAGTTTTTTCCCCTTTAAATAAATAATACCCTATTAATCATAATTCCAAACTGCTGTGGCATTGTTTGTGACTTACGCCTACAAGACCCAACCTCCCCAGACGTGAAATACACCTCAGTAATAGCACTGATGATCTGTTTGTGCACACACATACGTCAGTGTGAAAAGGCACACAAACACTATGCTTGAGGAAACAAAACTGGCAACTGCATTAACTTCTGGAGATAAAAAGTCTACCTACTTAGCTTCTGAGATGCCTGTGTTTTTGTTTTTTCAGTTTTCTTTTTTTACATTAAAATTAATGGCGTCTGGCTGAGGTGGTACAAACTGTTGTTCCATCATTTGGAAGACAGAGGCCAGAGGGTCTTTTAAATCTGGGAATTCAAGAACATCCCAGGTGTGACATAGCGAACACCTCCCCAGCTCAAAAAGGAAGAAAATAAAACAGTGGTAGTAGAAATGCTTCTTGTGTCAGGTGGTGGTGCACACCTTTGTCTCTGTGAGTTCAAGGCCAGCCTGGTCTACAGAGTGAGGTCCCAGCCAGCCAGGGCTGCACAGCGAAACCCTGTCTCAAAAACAAGAAAACGAAAGAAAGGGAAACGGAAAGAATTGCTTCTTATGAATCCATGTTGTTTGGTGGGAGCTTCACTCCAGCCCCTCGCATCCATATCCAAAGAGTCTGGAATGTTCAGATGGACGCTCCACCCCAAGACCCCTCCCCTGGAGCTGCCTCAGTCCAGACTCCGCCCCCAAGAAAGCACCCCCAAATGATGACCCCACCCAAAGATGCTCAAGACCACTCCACCCGTGGTTTTCCGGTCTTCCTTTCCCGTCCCCTCTCTGGGAGGCTGGAAAGCCATCTGGGAGCATTTGTAGCCATTAAACCTGGACTTTTTCTAATTTGGTTTGATTTGGTCTCATGTGGATTGCTGCGTCGGCGGAGAGGTTTATTGGGGTGCGGAAACTTTTCCTCATGATGTGGTGTGGTGGCCCTGAGAGGGGAGGCGTTTGAAGTTCACTAAGGCTGGGAGGGCAGCAGGAAGAGTGGGGGTAAGGCATGGGCATACACTGCCTCTTGGCATAGCCGCTTGCCTATGCAGCTCTCACACTTCATCTGAAGGAGGAAAAGGCAGGAGCAGGAGAGTGAAGTGATGGACTAATCACAAACAGCAGGTGGGAATGACGTCAGGAGCTTGCAGCCAGCCTGACATGCAGCGCCTGTAAGAAGCTGTAAGGTCTTATTTAATAAGCAGTGTGCCACCACCCCTGGAGGAGCATGCAGAATAGTTGGGGGAGTCTGGAGATGCAGAGTCAAACTCAGTGGGGACACAGACAAATGGCTCAGTCACCCTGGCACTGTGTGAGGCAATTTGAACTGCCGAGGATCCCTACTCACCTCAGGGCCCTCGGTCTTGGAGGGCAGGGATGCTGGGCCTGTGGCACAGGAGAATTTCCACCGATGTTATTCACACCCACGGACCTGGAAAAACCCAGCCATAGGAGAAAATGTTAGCAGGTCCTTGAGGCAGAAAAGGCATGTCCTCCTAAAGCACCAGGCCCACATGGCATTTATGAACATTTTTGACAAGTGGGGATGTCCCTCTGTGGTTTGTTGAGCACTTCGTGCTCCCGTTAATGTTCGACTCTGTGCACTGGACATCCCAGGCCTGTGACCACTCAGAATTGCACGACAGCTTTCCTAGGCTGTCGCTATGGGTTTGATAGCACATGGGAAAGCAGCCAGGGGATCCAGTGGTGGTCTGTGAAGTGGAGGTTTAGCATGGGCAGCAGTGGCTGATCTGCAGGCAGGGGTGCATGTGTGCTGTCCGAATTCTAAGGGTTTCCAGGTGCAGGTCTCCCTCTGCTCCCAAACGTGAACCTTGGTGACTCCAGCAGCCTGGTCTCTCCCATTCTCAGCTTGGCATCACTGCTATTGGCTAAGTCAGAATTCAGAAAGAAAACAGTGCCAGTGTTCAGTCCCTATCTTTACTTGAAAGTCCAGGCTGGCTTTTCATGGCCGAAGTGTGGAAAGTGTGCGTGCCTGAGCGTCTCCCAGCCCCTGACGTAGCCTCCTGACCCAGCCAGGCTGGGACCAGCTCCCTTGCACTCTCGCTGCTTTGGGGCTAGAGTAGTTCTTTTCCCTCTGATCGAATAAGCCTTGTGATTTTCTTGTATTCTCTTCCACAGAGTGTTTTGACAGTTATATATACATACATGGACATGTGTGGTCAATACAGAAAATAGTGGAAAGGGGGCAGAATATGTTAAATTCATATGAAAGTGGTACAAAGAAAAAGTGAGACAAACTGTGTCCACATAAGAGATCAGAGATAGCTTTATGAAGAGAAGGTCTGAGCCAAGCCCAGAAATAGAGACTTCAGCTCAATAGGCAAGACTGGGGAGGGAGCTGACCAGAGGTTCCAGGCAGGGGCGTGGCTCAGGGCAGGGGTGGGGGTTGGGGGGGAGGTGGAGAATTGCCTGGAACACAGCCAGCACTCCAGTTTGGCTGGAACAAAGAGAACTTGTCATAGAGTGTTGGATCTCAAATGTCAGTCTTTCTTCCAGAGACAGAGCGGTACTGTTGAAACTCTAGGAGTGGGTGACAGCATAGGAGCCGCTCTTTAAAAGGACAGAGCTCGGGAGTCTTGGCTCGGGAAAGGCTGGTGCAGGAATAGCTTGCAGCCAGGAACCGGCATGAATCTCTGAGGGTAACTAGAACTTATCCTAGAGGGACAGAAGGAAGTTATGGGGAGGGGGAAGGGTGGGATAAGGTTTCAGGGGTAGGATGACAGGAGGGTGCTGCCAAGTGTGGGTGAACAAGGGCTGGGTGCTGAGGGAGGTTCTGAGGTTTCTAGCCTGGCTGAGAAAGTGTTATGTAACCAGTGCGGATGGGGATTGGGAAGGCCGTGATTGAGGGAGGAAGCTACATCCAGAACATCTGTGTGTGCAATGCCCGGAGCTCCAGAGACGGCTTCTGAAGATTAGGAGAGAGGCTGAGGTTAGAAAGGGCGAGCCAGAGAGGAAAGAATGGGAAGCAGCAAACTGAATGATCTCTAAGACATGAGCACAGGGCTGGGTGGAAGTCTGTGTTTCCACAGACCTGGGACCTGTTGCTTCCTTTTTGACTGTTCACTTTCAAGTCATTAGCATGGGAAGGCATTTTAAAGATAGTCCCTAAACATTGAGCGTGTGACTCGAATAGCCTTAAACCTGATGTGCAGGTGAGCAAGACAAGAGGTCACAAGTTTCACACCAACACGGACAGCGGAGTGAAGCTGTCCCAAGCAGCAACCACAGCCTTTATCCCAGGTGGCAGAAACTCTAAGAATGGCAGGTCAAGGCAGCAGAGGAAAAGGATCACGTGGTTACCATTAGCACTGTGTGCAGTGACTCCAGGATAGGAGGAGAGGACTGGAAAGTGTCGGGTCATCAGAGGGCTGTTGCTACATCCTAGTGGTGCAGGGCTCCTCTGAGACAAAGGGGTGACACGGGACAGGATGGAGCAGTTACAACCTGTCTTGCAGTCTTCTGGGGAGACTGTCACGTCCTCCAGAAGGTGCTGTGGGTAAAGATGCTGGCTTGTTTTTTTTGTTTGTTTGTTTGTTTGTTTTTTGTTTTGTTTTTCAAGACAGGGTTTCTCTGTAGCTTTGGTGCCTGTCCCGGAACTAGCTCTTGTAGACCAGGCTGGCCTCGGACTCCCAGAGATCCGCCTGCCTCTGCCTCCCGAGTGCTGGGATTAAAGGCGTGTGCCACCACCGCCCGGCCAAGATGCTGGCTTGAAAGAACAGAAGAGACAGTCGCTCTGATGGTGACATCAGAGCGTTCAGAAAGAAGGAAGAAGGAATTAAGTTGACCCCATCAGGTGCTGAGGCTTGCATCAGAACACTTGCTTGCTTCCTTTTGGTCAATGGCCTTCAGGGTCATTTACCTTCTTGAAAGTTCAGTTTCTGTGTAAATAAGGGGCACCAGTTCTTCATGGTTGTTGAGAATTCTAGTACCATGAACACAGAGCAGAGATTCCTAGAGGGAAGCCTCAGGAACCAACTGGGTGAGCAGAGTTTACCAAGGGAACCTGGGGGAGCCAGTGTGCTGAGCAGGGGGAACCTTGAGGAGTGAGCACGGTGAGCAGAGGGACCCAGGGGAGCTGGCGGAGTGAGGTAAACCTAAGGAGGAATGGGTTAGTTGTTTCTTGAGACTGGAGCAGGCTCAGTCTTGCAGCAGCTGCAGAAGAGAAAAGAAGTGGCTATGAATGCCCAGCATTGGTTTTAGAGCTGGGACTTAAACCCTGATCACAGAGTCCAGACCCACAACTCCATTTCTCCACCCGAGGGGCTGCAGAGACGGAGGCGGTCACACACTCACACCAGAGTCTCAGGGTGTCTTCATGCATCCCAGCTGTTCATGTTCTGAGCAAGATCCCAAGGAAGGTCACTGGGTGGACGGTCACTTGGACCTCTTGATGCCTATCCATCATCTGTTCTATTCTTGGGTTGCTGTGGACTGTAATGGACTCCTTCAGTTCCTAGTCTGTAATAGTGCCTGTGTCACGTGGTCAGAACCTTTCTCCTTGAGAAAGTGTGTGCCGTCCAGAGCAGTGCAGCCTGTTGGGACTGCTGGACACAGATGCCTTCAGCATGTCCTTTCTTGCTTTTGTTGAGACAGAATCTTGCTATGTAGCCTAACATTGGATTCAGAGCAGTTCTCCTGCCTCAGAATCCAGAATTGAATTACAGATTTGAGCCCTGGAATGGTTTGAAAAAGATGTCTTTCACAGCTTTGGACGTTGGAGTACTTGGTCCCCAGTTGGTAGCACTATTTGGGAAGCTCAGGAGGTGTGGCCTTGTTGGAGGAGGCGTGGCACTGGGGCAGCAGTGGAAGTGTAAAGGTTTACACTATTTCTAGTTCACTCTCTGTGTCATGCTTGCTGTTCAGAATGTAAGCCCCCAGTTTCTTCTATTAGTTGCCTTGGTCATGGTGTTTTCTTCCGGAAATAGAAAAGTCACTTAAGCCTCCACGTTTAGGTTAGGTACAGTTTTTAGGGGACAGACAACACACTAGCATATTAAGATCCTGATTTCAGCCACGCATCATGGCATGCAGTGTAGTTGGCAGTGCTGAGGAGCAGGATGGCGAGTTTGCAGCCAACCTGAGCTATAGAGTTCTAAGCCATCCAGGGCTACCTAGTAAGACACTGTCTCAGCACACACAGAGAGGGAGGTGGGACAGAGGGGATCAGACAGACTGACACACTAAAGTTCCTGTGACAGATTTGCAGGCCGTACTTTCTATGCCTGGCGTTGGTTCCTTCCCTCCACAGATCTCCTTCCTACACAAGCTCCTCTCCCTTCTCCTGCCCACAGCCTTCCCTGGCATCTCTCTGCTGTTGGCATCTGCTTCCCTTTCTTCATTGATGGCTGGCATGAATGAGTGGCTGTCTCAAGGGCTTCATTGTCAGCTCCCCCAGTAAGCAGCCAGAACCTTCTCTGACTTGGGTTTTGAGCCCTACCGGTTTGGTGAGCCAAGAAGTCTCCCAGTGCTGGGCTATGGAGTTCTCCTTCTGTGGCCCCTTCACCACCCACAAATGGTTCCCTAAGAGCCTGGAAGCTGATGCGGAGGAGCAAAGGCCTGCGTCCTGCACCCAGGCCCCTTCCTGAATATCAACAGGGATAACAGATGGCAGACCCATCCACTTCTCCAAGAAAAACACTGTTACCCCGAACCTCCATTAGATGGTCACGTGCTCTCTTCTTTGTAGCCTCAACATATAGTCAGCAGGCAGCTTTGGCCTGGTGCCCATTGTCATAGTGTGTGCAGCTATGAAGTCATAGCTTCCTCAGGCTCCAGTTAAACTGAATGGAACTCTTCTTCTCTGTTTTCTCTACCTGGAGAACTCATTCAGGTTGTCTTTTTCACAGCGCAGGACCTGCCCTGTAGAGTATAGGATTAGTGAATGGATGGAGGGTGTGAACTCCAGAGTGGTCAGATGTAAAGAAGGGAGGCACCGCAGTTCATACTTCTGAGTTCCCATGGATTAGTGATCAGTGTAATGAGTGAGTTGGCTGCTCCTCTGCCTACAGACCTCCCCAGAGCTCACCTGGAGGGAGCTGGTTGTTGGGGCCTGTAGAGACTTTTTCAGAAGAACCAGCAGTGTGAGACCTTAGCATGCCCCTCATGTATGTGACACGCTGGTCATCTGCACCCCTTCTCCCCAACTTCCTTCCTTGTGTTGTATACTGAGCCTCCTCAAGGACCTTGCAGCTGCCAGTGGGAAAGCAAGAAAGTGTGGAGTGGGAGCTGCGCTCTGCAGCAAAGGAGGCACCAGGCAGCACTGTACAGCATCCAAGGGACAGATCCCATCTCTGATTGTGGGGACTGGGATTCTCATCACGGTCGTTGGGGGATTTTTAATCATCACTTCAGCCAGAGTCTCAGCAAGATGTCTGACCACACAGCTGGAGAGGACAGAGCCAGTTCTTCCTCCTGGGTGAACCTCTGCCCAAACACCCTGGGCAAAGTATGCCGTGCCTGGGGCCACAGATTACTCGTCTATGAAAACACTGGCACCACACACTCTGCTCTTTGGCGCTCCAGCCCCATGAACGGTTCTCGGGCTGTTTGGACAGATCAGGAATTCTTTGGTTCCATGCCATGGAAGTGGCATAGGGGCCACTTCTGTGCATGCAGGACGATGTGCTTTGGAATGTGGTTTACTGCTGGGCGTGGTGTTGCCTCAGCGGATGGCCTGGGTGAAAAGCTGTTAGAGGACCGAGTTCCCACCGGCTGCCCCAGGGAGGCACTGACTTGAGACGCGGACTCGCGCTGATTTGCAGGACTTCATGGCAGAACTTTCTGAGAGTGTGGCAGTAGTTGGCGGTGTCAGGTTTCTAGGGTGTAAGGGAGGTCTCCCGGGAGCAGCAGCTGTCTCCTGGTTTGACAAACTAGACTGTTTCCTTTTCTAGTGGATCAGCTAAGGTTAAACTTAAACAAATATGAGCGAGCAGCTGGGAGGCCTTGGCAGGAGTGAGGCGCACACATTCTCCAAAAGAGAAAAAGGGGGAAAGTCTGTTCCTGCGGAAGGACGAGGCGTGGACGTGGATCTGAGTGGCCTGGAGGAGAAAGGAAGCAGTTACTTCCCCCTCTGTTTTGTTTTGCACTTTCGGTCAAGGAGTTCCAGAAGTTGCAGGTTGTGATCATGACCTCCCTTTTCCCCTCACAGCTGCTTGCCAGAGGAAGGGCGGGCGGCTGACTCTAAATAACACTGGCCTTCATGGAAATGTATCCAGAGTCCCAGGAGCCACTCTCGCTGGCGCACTCTCGCTCCCTGTCCCTCCTTCTGTCCTTACTCTGTCCTTATGTGTGTCCTTTCTGTCTGTAGTTAGCGCTTCTCCTGGCCTTATATAGCAAGGTCTGGTCGGTAATGTTAACAGAGGTCTAACAGGGGGATGGCTGCCAGGCAGCATTAATCAGACCAGTGTTTGGAATTTCATAAATGCTCTGACTTTGGGTACAAATTGAACATGAACAATATGAAACTGTTTTCCTCCCTCCTCTCTTCTGTTCTCTCCCTCCCCTCAGCCTACCCAGCCTCGCTCTTCCTCTCTGTTGTGAACTCTGCTCTGCCATCACGCGCTGCATAAGAACTCTGTTGATTCTTACCACGTTTAATTTTTTATTTCTCTTTGTCCACTCCAAGACCACAGGCGGAGCAGCGGGAGCCGGAGCCAGGACTCTGTGGAGGGGCAGGACGGGCAGGTCCCGGAGCAGTTCTCAGGTCTCCTCCACGGCTCCTCCCCAGTGTGTGAGGTGGGGCAGGACCCTTTCCAGCTGCTTACTGCCCCCAGCCAGAACCACCCAGAGTCTCCCCAGCAGGACGCCTGCCACGAGGCCAGCATGCAGCTAGAGGAGCCGGGCGTGCAAGGCACTGGAAACCCACAGCCCGGCGTCCTGGACCAAAGCAAGAGAGTGGGCTTCCCAGCAGGCCTGAGTGCAGCAGCCGGCCGAGCACACCTCCAGACTCTGACTCACACAGTCGTTCTGCACCCTGCTGAGACTGAGGAAGAGGAGGACTGGAGCGGAGCCAGAAGCCGAGCCCCTCCCACTAGCAAGCCCAAGGCTGAGCTTAAGCTCAGCCGCAGTTTGTCAAAGTCTGACTCTGACCTCCTGACCTGCTCCCCCACGGAGGACACCACGATGGGGAGTCGCAGCGAGTCTTTGTCCAACTGCAGCCTCGGGAAGAAGAGACTGGAGAAGTCACCTTCCTTTGCCTCTGAATGGGACGAGGTAAGGCTGCTTACCTCTGTGATGTTACAGAGAATTTGGGCTGGCCGACCTGGCTGTAGCTCACTCCAGCTACCCGTGTACTGGCTTCTGGGATCCGGATCTGTGCCAGGGCTGCCCCATCCCTGAGCACTGTGCTGAGAGTCTCTCTGGTGATAGTTACTGTGGCACGCTCCAAGAAGCTCGGGTCCCAGAGGAAATGTCCCTGAATGGTTAAACCTGAGGGTGAAGGCCCGGCAGGGCAGGGCAGAACTGAGGGAGGGACAGTTCCTAGAAATGACATGTGTTTGGAAACATTTGGAGCCCCTCCGCCCATCTCACTCTGAAGTTACTTCAGAAGGGCCCTGGCACTGGCTGTGTGTCCTTGGAGAGGCTGAGGGAAGAGCAGGCTTAGCAGGGCAGCAGGTGGGGATAGCCGGGAGTGCTGGGAAAAAGCTGTGGAGAGGGGTTCCAGGGACGATGTTCTATTCTGGGTTCCTCCTGGCTATTCTTGCCATGTTCTTGCAACCCAGAAGCCTCTCCCAGCAGATGCACGCAGCCCGTCCCACATTCCCAGCTCGGTTAGGCAGAGCCTTTGGAAGAATCAAAGATTGGTGAGGAGAAAGCATTTCTGATGTGAGACCTAGGGTTCTTCTTAACCACTGTTACTAAACATTTGGAGGTAGAACCGACTAGTTCCCATGTGTCTGAATGGTTGGCAAATACCCTAGGAATGTTCTTGCCTTACAGTCTGTTTGCTGGGACGGAGCTGCTTTTGAAGTGGACTCAGCCTGTCTCCCAGGAACAATCTTGGGATGCATTAAGCTCTCTAAAAGGAGGGGGCAATACAGCTGCCACCTGCCTGCGAACAGTCTGTAGCCCTTATGCCCAACCCAGCTTGATGGTGTCCCTGCTGCAAAGTTATGTAACCCAAAGCCCATCCCATTCCCAGTGTGGGACGGGACGGGGCAGGGCAGCTCCTTCTGCTCCTTATCTCCAGATAAGACCAGGCTTGGGACTATTGAGACAGACACAGGAATCCCTATGCAAATGATTTTTCATTGCTTAGTCAAAGCCTTGATGGACCTGTTCCAGAAAGGTGCCAGGCTCTAGAGGGAAATCACTGAGTGAGGTTGCTCCTGGGTGCCCCAGATTACATTAGAGAGTATGTGTGTAAGAAGATGCCCCTCGCTGGGTGGTGCCAGCACTCGGGAGGCAGAGGCAGGCGGATCTCTGTGAGTTTGAGGCCAGTCTAGTCTACAGAGCTAGTTCCAGGACAGGCTCCAAAGGTATCCCTCAGAACATCTTTAGGATGATGTCCCAGGAGTGGTCAGAGACATAGGGGAGCAGTCAGCAGACAGGGCCCAGTGTGAGAGAAGCTTCCAGAAGGACCACGGAGAAGTGGGACTAGACTGCAGTCAAGGAGCTAACCAGACTGAGGCTAGCACAGGAAGAGAAAACATGGACAGATCATTTGTTGGAGCTAGGGGAGGAGGACCTTGAGTTCCTAGAGTGTGAATGGAGGGGCACGAAGATGGAAGAGAGTAGACTTGGGACCAGACAGAGAGGCGAGAGCAGTATGGCGGGATCTGCTAGAAGGCGGCTTGGCTGACTGACTTCCTCTTCATGGCTCCCTGTCCTAGGTGTCCTCATCCTAAGCACAGTCCACTCAGGTGTGGCATTGCCTTGTGTTTCCTCCTGAGAACATGGCAGATCACCATGGCAGTGCCCAGCCTGAGTGAAGCTGGCCACTTAGACCTATACAAAGTTTCTCTGCTTTATAATGTGATACGGTTTTTGTGCTGTTACCACCTTCACACACACACACTCTTTATAATGTGATATGGTTTTGTGCTGTTACCACCTTCACACACACACACACTTTTTTCCAAGATGGGGTTCTACTATGTGGCATAGGATGGCCTCAAATTTAAGATGTGCTTCCTGGCCACGGCCCTTAACTGCTTGACTGCTGGGATCACTGGTGTGAGCCACCACGCTGGGCTCTGGACTTCTGCAGGAAGCCTGAAGCTTCAGAAGCGCCACTGTGCTTCTCGGGTTTGTTTGATTGATTTGCTGGTCTCGTGTGTAGCCTGGCCTGGTCTTGAGCTTGCAGTCCTGGGGTTGTAGATGTGCACCACTATGTTAGACTGCACTGCTGCCTCTTAAATCCGAGAAAATATGAAAGATTTGAGCATGCTGTGGGTAGTCCAGCATCCGTATGCTGTTCTGGGGATGGACCCACAGCATGTGGTCCTGTGCAGTGCTGGGGGGCGGACCCATGTTTGGAAGTGCAGCGACAGTCTTTTTTTGCAGTGTTGGGGATGGAACCCACATGCTAGGTTCTGTACCCCTGAGCTACATCCCCAGCCTCTCAGCATTGCTTTTGAGCCATATTTGCTTGTTTTTGTGGATTCCTCTCTCTGAAAAAAATCTCAGAAGTTGTTCGCTGGACTAGTACTGAACCCAAGCCTCTGGTGGGCTGTCCCATATGAGGGCCTTGGTGCTGACTGCGTGTTCCCGCCCAGGCAGGGCCTTAGGCTGCATCACTGCATCCTCTGCCTGCTTAGCTTCTCCTTGGTGAACTTTGGGTCCACAGTCTTGGGGAAGCAGCTCTGAAGAAGACAGGGCACAGGCGCCTCCTCCCTGAGGCCTGGGAGGGAGACAGAAAGGTCCAGGGCAGCTGTGGCGTAGCACTGAGGAGTTGCGGTGAGTCTGGCTGGCGCTTCTAGAAGACAGTGCAACGTGGAGACATTTTGGGCCTCTGTGAATTTGGCTCTAAAACCATTGCCACCATCCACTCCACATCCCGTGCATGTTTTCTACATCCTCAGGGTTATTCTTTTTTTTTTTTAAGATTTATTTAGTTATTATGTATACAACATTCTGCCTCGATGTATGCCCGCACGTCAGAGCAGGGCACCAGATCTCAGTACAGATGGTTGTGAGCCACCATGTGGTTCCTGGGAATTGAACTCAGGACCTCTGGAAGAACAGTCAGTGCTCTTAACCTCTGAGCCATCTCTCCAGCCCTCCTCAGGGTTATTCTTTATTGTGGAACAGCCCCAAGCAGGGACATGTGGAAGTACCTAACACAGTTCCTGGCGTACCCAAGGAGGTAGTAGCTACATGGCAGATTCTAGTATTGTCACTTCCTGGAGCTTTGGAGAAACAACTGAATCTAGACTGTCTTCTGTACCATCCATACTACTACATGCACTACGGTCCTGTAGCGCCTGTACTTTGTGTACTACGATACTATGCCTGCAGTACCACCTGCACTACAGGACGGTGGTTCACGAGTTGGTCAAGAGCCTGGAGATTGAAATACATACACACAGACAGAGACATGGATCATCCTTGAAACAAGAATGCCAACTTTATTGTGTTCCAGGGCCGCTTATATAGTGCCTTCCTTGACTATGGCCACGCCCTAGCTCCTTCAGCTGCAAGCCCGCTGCTGGAAACCACTCCCCTGCCATCCAGGTCTCGTGCTTAGAGCATCTGCAAGCATAGGTTGTTCAGAGCAGCTGCAAGCACAGGAAAACAAGCTGTTTACTCTGGCAGGCAAAGGGTCATAGAAAATTCAGGGTCTGAGAGTCCGCAGTCCCCAACAGTTTCAACCTTAGGAAAGGCAGCACTCTTTGTGGGTGACCCTCAGGTGGTGGCCAAGTAACTGGCAGGCAGTGGAGTTCAAGCCCTTCAAGTGACCCTCTTTCCATGTGGCTCGCCACCCACCACTACAGAGAGAGGGAGCGTACACTGGCCTGGTGGAGCCAGGCAGACATCCTTTGGTCTTGGAGGGGCTGTGAGCCTCCTTCTCTTCCGAGAGAAGGTGGGAGAGAACTCAGCCGCCGTGGGTCCACTGAATGCATCTTATGTACTGTGACCAGCAGGGCTGGTTGGCTGATGGTCGAGGTGCTCTGCCTGACAGCATGCTTAGCTCAGAGGTTTGGGGTCATGCTGCTTACTGCTGGTGATGTAGCCCTTGGTGAAGTGCCCTGGGCAAGATGACTTGTGAGTGCTGGCCTGGTGAAGATCAGCCTGCAACAGAGCATCCAGTAAAGACACCAGCCTGTTTCTTACGTCCTACCAGAGTCTTGCTAATGAAGAAGTAATGGAGTTTGCTTACTAAAGAGCTCTGCCTAAGAGGGCCCTCTGATGCCAGACTCCAGATGTTATCTGAGTTCTCTAGTCAAGTTCGAGCCTGACCCCTGCAGCTCACTGGCAGGTACACTGAGAAGCTGTGTATCAAGGATGGGGGGAAAACACATGTACCTCCCACATAGGTGACCTAAGTGAATATTTGTTACATAGCCAAATTTGGTTTGTATGTTTACCAATTTATAATTTACTTTTCTTACCCAATAACTGCACATTGTAGATACCTTTCCATGACAAGGTAGAATTTGGAGCTGGAGTCAATATTGTCCCCTGCCCTTGTATGTATGTTGCTAGGAATCTACCCCAGGACCCGTGCGTGCTAGTCCAATGCTCTGCCATCAGGTTGTCTCAGTCCCCTGGATCCGAAGGTTCAGTGTTTGTGTAGCTGCACTAGCATTGCTGGGCTTCGAGATGCTGTGCCCAGCACGTCCTCCTACCTTTCAAGTCCGTTCCCTTCCGTCAACATTGTTAACCTGCCTGTACACTCCACATTGACAGTCCCAGGGAGAGCCGGGCTGGTTGTGTCCCTCTGGTAAAGGTACCATTCCTATGAGGGGCCTTTTGCAGTAGCAGTTCTGTCCAGGTTCTAGTCCCTCTACCTTTGAGCATGGGTTCCCCACTGTGACTTGTCACTATCCCTGAAGCCTACCTTCCACCAAGAAGCTTAATATTGACACTGTTTGCATAAATAAATGCTGGCTTTTTGTTGTTGTTTGAGCATCTCATTTAGTAGCCCATGCTGGCCTTGAACTCACAGTAGTCCTTCTGCTAGACTGTGCCTGTGAGATCCTGGGATCACAGGTGTGTGCCCCTATGCCCAGCAATAATGCCATTATCAAGTCTCCTCAGTGGAATGAGACATCCTTCTCTAGTGGGGACCTTATTTGTATCACCTCTGAGCAAGTGTAGATGGCTTGTGCTGGGCACAGCTCTGGCAAACTGATTTCTGTGTGCAGTGCTTGAGTGTTCAGGATGCTGAGAGATGGGGGGGTCGGTCGTCAGAATTCACAGCTTTTCCCACTCTGGCCCTAGGAAAGGCTTCAGAGCTCCATTTGCCAAGGTGGCAGTTTCAGTGGTGTCTGAGTCTCTAGATAAACTCCTAGCTGCCTCCTGCCCACAGTCACATGTGCAGGAGCAGAAGCAGTTAATGTCAGAATTAAATGTCTTTCACCCCATAGTGTCTGTAAACCAACCCTGCCATGCCAAGCAAGTCCCAAGGATAGTAAAGCCCTTTGCATAAGATGGCGGAGCCACTTACAACCTATTCACACACTGCTGCATGCTTCGTGCCATCTCTGGGTTTCTTACGGTGCCTAACAAAGTGAAGCACTGCCGAGCGGTTGTCTAACTGTAATGTGGACAGCGAAAGCAATGGTGTGTGTAGAACATTGGCATCAACTTATTGTCCATAACTCTTTACTCTGTAGTTGGTTGAGCCTGCAGGTGTAGGCCCCTCAGAAGTGGACGCTGTCTGTAAGAGCACAGACAACCGCCTGGTCAGGTTGTGTCGGTTCAAACGTCTGTGAGCTAAGTTCCCCACATGCCTGCTTTTGAATGGGATCGAGGATTATGAAGGAGAAAACCACAGAAGGCTGCTTGTCTACTTAGCATAAATATCTGAGTCAGGGAACACTTGGCTGAAGGCTTAAGTGATAAATTTGTGTTTTGTAATCAGCTGTCATAAATATTAAACAAGTGGGAGATGGTGAAGGGCAGGAACGTGCTCCGTATGCCTTCTCCATAGGCCCAGAGTGATTCCTGCTTCGGGATGTCCATTCGGACAGAGCTCGCCCTGCTTCAGTCTGAAGGGATGGCAGGAGGAGCACCCTTCCAGGCCAAGTCCCCAGGCTTCCCCTTTTCCAGCGCTGTCCCTTAGAGCTAGCATGATGTCATTAAGAGGGGAGATGATTGGTGCAGCTCCACAGAGGCCTTGTCGCCTTTAAACCCTGAGGAGACCAGAGGTCTCCGCTCCCACCGACGACTCGAAGCGTGTCACAGGTCTGCAGTGTGCATTGTTCCTTGGTATGTAAACAGGCATACTTTATACGGAGCACAGCCCTCCCACTCAAAAGAAGAATGTGGCACTCCCACCTCTGGGGACAGCCCGGAGCCTGGAATGTCTATTTAAGTTGTTTCCTGGCACACGCTGGAGTCACAGCCTTCCTTCATCCTCCCAGTTTCTGTTGGCTTTAGGTTTGAGGCGTTTTGTTCTTACTGCTTAAGTCGCTCTTGCTTCCAGGCAGCTCTGCATCTTTTTTTTTTTTTTTTTTTGATATTTATTGAGCTCTACATTTTTCTCTGCTCCTTTTCCTGCCTCTCCCTTCCCCTCTCAACCTTCCCTCAAGGTCCCCATGCTCCCAATTTACTCAGGAGATCTTGTCTTTTTCTACTTCCCATGTAGATTATATCTATGTAAGTCTCTCTTAGTGTCCTCATTGTTGTCTAAGTTCTCTGGGATTGTGGTTTGTAGGCTGGGTTTTTTGTTTTTGTTTTTTTTTTTTCTTTATGTTTAAAAACCACCTATGAGTGAGTAGATGTGATAATTGTCTTTCTGTGTCTGGGTTACCTCACTCAAAATAATGTTCTCTAGCTCCATCCATTTTCCTGCAAAATTCAAGATGTTATTTTTTTCTGCTGTGTAGTACTCCATTGTGTAAATGTACCACATTTTCCTTATCCATTTTTCAGTCAATGGGCATTTAGGTTGTTTCCAGGTTCTGGCTATGACAAACAAAGCTGCTATGAACATAGTTGAGCACATGTCCTTGCTGCACGATTGAGCATCCTTTGGATATATACCCAGATTTCTCCTTCTGTTTATACTCTCAGCCTGCCAGCTCCCACCTATCTTTCTTTGTTCTTGCCTTGTTGTTGGCTGTTCAGCTCTGTATTAGGACCATCAGATGTTTTAGACAGGCAAAGAATCACAGCTTCACAGAGTTAAACAAATGCAGCATAAACAAAAGCAACACACCTTTACATCATTAAACAAATGTACAAATGTTCCACAGCATAAACAAAAGTAACACACCTTAAAATAATATTCTACAACAAGCGAGTTCCAGGACAGCCTAGCAGGGCTACATAGAGAGACCCTATCTCAAAAAAGCAAACAAACAAACCAAAACAAACCCAACTCGAGTGACACGTGGAAGTTGGTGAGTAGACTATTTAGATGTGATCTTTATTCCTGAGCCAAGAGTCACTGAGACATTTTCTCCTGACTTGTTTTGAGGGGCGGTACTTTAAGATCTTACTATGTAGCCCACACTGACCTCAGATGACAACAATGAAGTTAGAGGGGTGCACCATCATGCCCAGCTTCCGCATACTGGGACATGTCTAGACATATACGCCCTGACTCCAGTTTTGTCGTCAGCGCACCAGGCTGTGGAAGGAAAGGTTTGGTATGATTTCGGCAATGGTAATTTGCCTTGGATAATTCTAAACAGTGGCATCTGAGACACAGTAGGCATCTTTTTAGTGTTTTTTTTTTCTTCACAGTTATTCATCAAGCTAGTTTGTTAAGTGACTGCTGTGTCCCAGGCTCTGTTGTAGATGCTGAGAAACAGCCTTGTTCAAAAAGACAGAGCCTCTGGCTTTCTCGTGTGGGCACTCTAGAGAGCTGGCCTGGAGATGAAGAGGGCCAGGGAGGTAAATGAGCAGGTTTGCGAGTGTGTCGTTAGTCCACAGGAGAGGACGAGGATAGAGGATGCGGCCAAGCTGTGGTGTGGCGGGCGGGCGGGCGGAGGGAGGAGCCAGCAGCATTTTTCAGCTACTTTGTTTCTCTCTGTAAAAGAAATTTCAAATTCCATCCTGTGCTCCCATGTCACAGAGAGGACCCTGGAACTTAGGTCTCCTTCTCGGTCCCCTCCATGTCATACTGCTGCCCGCCTTTCCTCAGCTGTTCCTGTGGGTTTGTTTGGTTTGTTGTTTTTCCTTCAGACTGTGTCCGCACCTTTTAAATACTCGCGCATCATGTTTCTGAGTTGTGGGAAATCTGAGTCCTTGAGACTCCCTCAGGGTCCATCATGCTTTCCGCTGGGTGGGATCCCGGGTGAGTTCTGCTGCATCCCTATCTCAGGAGAAGTTTTCATGAACTTATCACGTGGTCAGTGAAGCAGAGACCTAAATTCCAGGGTTCTAAGACAAGGGAAGGGGGTTCAAAATTACTAAGACGGTGGTTCAGTGAGTGGATCAGGTGTAAAGGCCTCCAAGGTGATCAGTGCAGGTGTAAGAGGCCCTGCCACAAGGAATTTGCCTCGTATGCCGTCCAGGCTTCCCCTAGGAGCCTGGTGCATCTTACATGTGTGCCACTGGAGCCTGGTGCATCTTACATGTGTCCCCCAGGAGCCTGGTGCATCTTACATGTGTGCCACTGGAGCCTGGTGTATCTTACAGACGTCCCCCTAAGAGCCTGGTACATCTTACGTGTGTGCCACTGGAGCATGGTGTGTCTTACAGGCGTCCTCCCAAGAGCCTGGTGCATCTTGCATTCATCCCTCCAGAAGCCCAGTGCATCTACATGTGTCCCCCTGGGAGCCTGGTGTGTTTGACATGTGTCCCTCCAGGAGCCCAGTACATCTTACATGCATCTCCCCAAGAGCCCCGTGCATCTTGCATGTATCTTCAAGGAGCCCGGTGTATTTTACATGTGTCCCCCCAGGAAGCAATGCATCTTACAGGCTTGCCCCCAGGAGCCTGGTGCATCTTACGATGTGCCCCCTGGAGCGTGATAAGTTTTGTATATGTACCCCTAGGAGGCTGGTACGTGAGTTGCAAATTTCACCACAGCCAGTTACAAAATGAAATATAGGGACTTCAGTCTCCTCTCTGGCCTTGGGTGGAGTTTATAGGTCAGTATAGCATGAGGTTCCTAGGCACTAGATACGAAGGCAGAAGATGATGTCCTCAGACAAGTTTAACTGGTACTATGTGGTTAACGTTGCAGCTAAATGATTACTTGGCCAGATAGTGAGGAGACAAGCCTGTATTTTGTACAACTCCAGGAAGGCAGTTCCTGGAGCTCGTTTTGGCTTCCTTGGGACTCTGCAACCCCCAGGCAGCACGGAGGCACCCCCACCCCGGGGAGGAGGTGTATTATAGTCTAAGATCATAGCTCCAGACTTGTATAGGTTGCTCTTCCAGCTCAGGGTTCCTCTGTCGCTGTTTTTGTGTCTTCCCCGGTGGTGTTCTCTTTCTGTGCCACCAAGTAAGTGGGTGAGAAGGAAGCTGGGCCTGTGCCTGCTAAGTGGCTCTTCTGCTGTGTCTCATAGCTCTAATGACCCAGTGCCTGGCACCATAGGACCCACCTGTCCATAGCTGTAGGCAGCCTGTTTGTCTGTCTGGACAGGTGGGAAACCGTCTGAGCTCAGTAGGGGCTGACAAATGACAGTTTGCCTGGCAATCTGTTCCTGGCTGGCCTCATTTAAACAGCTAAGAAGCCATTGTAAACCCCAAGAGTCGTGTGCTTTGTACAAATGTTCTGGTTTCTTCCCATTTTCTTCTTTCTTTAGGGAGTGGGGGAGGGGTGTTGAGACAGAGTGTCACTCACAAATGACTGGTCTGGAGCTCTTGGTGAGCTTCCTGGGTTGAAGGTCACAGGCATGCACCCCTGTGCCCACCTGCCTTCCATGCCCAGTGAGGCCTTGTCTGTTGGGCAAGGACAGGCTCTAGAGTCTCCACTGAGAAGCTGCTCTCCATTCTGGCACAAACGGTTTCCTGGAGAAGTTTCTCTCCAACCACCAGCCCTGCCCACCACGCAGCTCAGGCGACGATAGAGAACGCTGAAACCCAGCGGCCATGACCGAGGCGAGCCTCTCTCTTCACATCACGGCTCAGCTTTGAGCTGCCCAACGCCAAGTCTCAGAGCTGTTTCCGTGCCTCTGGAGGGCATTTGTGTCTTAAGCAGCTCCCCTCCTGCCCAACTAGCTGTGGAAATCCAGGCAGAGCTAACTCTGAAAGTGGAATGTTTATACCCTGGGGATTTTTTTTTTTTTAGAGTTAATACCAACCATTGACCAGAAATAAATGTTTAGTTTTTTTTCCTCAGTCTTGCTCTGTGAGCCAGGTTGACCTTGGATGTTCTGCCCACCATCCTCAGCTCCTGGGTTGATGGGATTGCAAGCACATACCCCACCACACCCGGCCATGTGGTGCAAATTCAGGAGTACTTAGTGAGGAACAGGGAGCGAGAAGTGAGTCTCCCCCACCTTCTTACAGCCCCAGTTCCTCTCCCTAGTCGCTGGTGTCCTGCTCAGCTAGAGCGTCTCCAACAGAGCAAACATTGTTCTCTTTAAGATAAAGACAATACTGTGTGTAAGTGCTGTGCAAATCCTTTTTTGTCTGATAATAGCTTTTTAGACACTTTGCTTAGCAGATTGGCAGTAGTTCTTTTTTTTTTTTTTTTAAGGCAAATGTGTAGCCTAGACTGTCCATGAACTTAAGTTTCCCTTTCTCCACCTCTCCAGTGCTGGAATTACAGGCATGCACCACTGCTCATAGCCCAACTACGCTATCTTAGTAAAGCTTTCCAGTATGTCTCCTTACGATTGAGGGTGGCATTTCTTCCATTTGCTTAAAATCTGTTTAAAAACAACAGCAGCAGAAACTCTAGCCAGCTGTGGTATAGCATGAATCTCAGTCCTCGGGAGGTAGAAGTATGAAGATGAGTTCAGGGTCATCCTCAGCTACAAAGTAAGTTCTGGCTAGCCTGTGCTAGATGAGTCCCTAGCTCAAAAACAAAATATAAAATCAGAGAGCTGTTTCCTTTCTCTTTCCTTGACTGTTGAAGTGCTCTTCTTACCTGCTATAGAAGCTCTGTGTGTCTGAAGGGATTGGTCCTTCATCAAGTTGACATCTGCTTTTTGGGTTTGTTTCTCCTGCTGACGACGGGACCCAGGACCCTGTGCATGCTGGGAAGTGCTCCACTGCTGAGCTGAGCTCTTGGTGCTTGCACCTCATTCTTTAAAAAGAAAAAAAATGCAAGAATTTTTAAAATTTGTTTTGATTGTTTTTCGAGACAGGGTTTCTCTGTGTAGTTCTTGCTGTCCTGGATTTCACTCTGTCGATCAGGCTGGCCTCAAACTCAGAGATTTACCTGCCTCTGCCTCCCAAGTGCTAGGATTAAAGCCATTTTAAAGTGATCTTTAAGATGTTATCTTAACTACTTGTATATGGGGGCGGCTGTACATGTGAACGAAGGTGCCTGCAGAGGCCAGGAAAGGACCTCAGTTCCCCTGGGAGCTGGAGTTACAGGTGGTTTCAAGCACTGATGGGGGAGCTAGGAGCAGCACTCCATCCATCCTCTGTTCTCTGCAGGAGCGTCTTTCAAGCTGTCTTAGCTGCCCTGTGTAGCCCCAGAAATGAGCACCCTTCTAAAGTTACCTGCTTTTCCTCAGTGACCTCCGCATTGTGTCCCCCAAACAGCACTGTTTTCCCTCTGAACTTTATGGCTTTGCCTTTCAGCCGTGGTTTCCTCTGGGATTTCTTTTTGGTTTTTTCGAGACAGGGTTTCTCTGTGGCTTTGGAGCCTGTCCTGGAACTCGCTCTGTAGACCAGGCTGGTCTCGAACTCACAGAGATCCGCCTGCCTCTGCCTCCCGAGTGCTGGGATTAAAGGCGTGCGCCACCATCGCCCGGCTTTCCTCTGGGATTTCTGTTTTGTTGCTGAGCTCTCTGTCAGTGTGTAGCAGTGATCTGATCTAGTCCACAATATAGTTTGCTTTTTGAGAGGAGGAGCTGAAAGACCTGGCCTATGACCTTGGCGTTGATAAATGGAGGAGGGGGTGCCATGTAGCACAATTGATTTTAGAACTCAAAAATTTTTGTATTATTCTTGTTTCAATTATTAGAATACTTTTAAATATTACATTTACTTTTGTGGATGTGTGCACGTACGTACAGAGGACAACTTGCAGGAGTCAATTCTTTCCCCTGGGTGGGCTCTGGGGATGAGCTCAGGTCATCAGGCCCAGTGGCACCAATGAGCAGTCTCATCAGCTGGACTCTCTAAATCCAGACCCTTGGACCAGGCGGCAATGGTGCACGCCTTTAATCCCAGCACTCGGGAGGCAGAGGCAGGCGAAGAAGGTCCCTTGGGAGAGGGCCTCCAGTGGCCAGCTCCGCGCCCAATCCCCACTGAGGCTCAGCATGGCTGCACTTTTCTGTCAGGTGCAAACTGTTCACTTTGTTTCCATTTGTTTGTTTCTTTTGTGACTTTCAAAGTGAAGCAGTGGTTTCCACCAAATTCTGGAGTTTGGTTCTGAGTTCAGGGTAGCCCCAGCCCTAATGAACAGAATCCCTGTTCTCTCAAGTGCCTGCCAGCTTTAGCTTGGACACTCCACATTCCTCTCTGTCACCAGTGAGATCATGGGAAGGAAGTCCTTTCCCATTTCCAGCTAAAGTCTGCTTCTCTCTCTGTTTTCCTGCTCTACCCTGCTCTGCTCTGCTGAGCCACAGGTGGGCAGAAGAGCGTGTGGGATGCGTGCTACATCTTGCACCTTATCCTACTTTATCCAGGAATTGCATGTGTCTCCCATGTCCTCAGAAGTTAGAGACCAGTCTGTCGGGGAGCTCAGTCAGTAATGGCCCCTTGATGTTCCCCAAGGTGCCATTCCCGGCAGACGCTACAATGGAAGCTGCTAGACTGTGTACATGCGCATTGCTTTTGCTTTTGGTTTGTTGTTCGGGGTGGGGGGGTGTTGGTTTGGTTTGTTTTTGTGTGTTATTTTTTCCTTCCTTCTCCGGTGCTGGAACATTGAACACAGGAACCCACACATACCCCGCCCAGCTCTGTCACTGACCTCCATCCCCAGCCACCTGTCACACTTCTAACTCTTCCTCCCGCCACTCCTGCCTGGAAAATGCAATGGGACCTCCTCCTCTGCTGTCACTTTTGACACAATCAGCATCGGTCTTCCTTGTGTCCCACAGTGTGACAGTGGCTCTGGCTGGCCTCCCTAGAGCTTGGCCTGCTCTGGATCAGTGAGACTTTCTCAGGCAGATTATAGCAACGTCGCTCACTGTGGCCTTAATTTGCAGTGTAGATGCTTTTGTACCAGTTTTTTTATTTGAAATCAGTAGGACAGATAAAGACTGGGAGAGCCAGATCCTAGAGGGGACTGTGGCCCAGCTGTCATTCACTGAGGTTTCTCCTGACATCTCTTCTCCTCCCTCTCCAGTCCCCCACCTCTCCTGGATTGCCTGGACAGGCACAACCTCTGGCTTCTCCAGGCTCTCACAGTGGCTGCCTCTCCATGCTCCTAACCATTTCACATTGCTGGCCCATCACAAGCAGAGCAGAGAGTCCTCAGCTGGAGCTAGGCGGTCTTCATGTGATAGTGTCTGGTGTGGCCTCTGCCACCGCCCTCTGACATCTTGTTCTCTGGCCCTGGGCAGTTCCCTTGCTCTTGCTCTGCCTCTCTCAGTTTACGCCATCTGCTCCATCTGCTCACTAAGGACTCCTTTCTCCATTTCCTGTGTTGAAGTTCAGCCTACATGGTGTGGATGTGTGTGTGTGTTATAGGCATGTTTTCTTTGCAGGCATATACACCTGTGTAGTTCATATACATCTTCCTTTGTCACTTATCACCTTACTACCTTTTTTGTTTGTTTGTTTGTTTGTTTTTTTCAAGACAGGGAGGGTTTTGTGTTTGTAACAGCCCTGGCTATCCTGGAACTGCTTAGTAGAGCAGTCTGGCCATGAACTGAGAGATCTACCTGTCTCTGCCTCCCGAGTACTGGGATTAAAGATGTGTGTCACCACTACCTAGCCACTACTTTTTGATGTAGAGGCTTCCACTGAACTTGGAGCTGATTGCCTAGACTGGCTTAGCCAGCAATCTCCAAGGGTCCTCCTGTCGTCCCCCCCCCCCCGGCATTTGGGTTATTGATGCATGCCATGGCATCTGAGTTCAGGTTCTTAGGCTTGTGCACCAGGCATCTTACCCAGTGAGCTTCCTCCCAATCCCAGTTCCCCACAGTTACCAAAAGCCTGCTGCATGCCTAGCATTGCTTACGAGTTGGTCATGCAAATGAAAATATGAACATGATAATCACCCAACTTTGGCTGAGCCTGGCGGCCCAGGCCTGTAATCCCAGCTGCTCAGGAGGCTGAGGCAAGAGGATCACAAACTCAAGGCCTGACTGGACTGCAGAATTAAAGACTAGATGCTATCTCAAGACAAAATAAAATAAAACAACGGGCTGAGTCTATTGCTCAGTGGTATAGAGTACTTGCTAGCATGCCTGAGCCCCTCGGTTCTATGCCTACTGCTATTTAGAACAACATTTTTGAGGCACTCAAGTGTCTAAAGGGAGAGTGATGTTAAACCAGATCAAACTGGTAAGATTATCACAAATGAAATAAATGCTCTTGAAGAGAGACCTGGGAGGTGGGCTGCTAGACCCTGACAACTTGACAAGCTGCCAAGACCTTGAGAGAAAGTGAAGGGTAGGCCCTGTCTGTCTTCATAACACCCCCCTCCCCCTCCCATCCTGAATTTGCAGTCTGCTTGGGCTGCCCTCTCTCTCACTGTCTGGCACTGTGTGTTGGTCTTGGTTATGTTTGCGAGGCCTGTCTTCCCAGTCAGATCAGAGCCCTTTGAGCCCTTTGTAGCCACAGGTTACTCTATAATCCCTCAGACTCCCCAGCCCAGAGAGAGAGAGAGAGAGAGAGAGAGAGAGAGAGAGAGAGAGAGAGAGAGAGAAGTTTTGAATTTGCTTTTTCATTCCCTGGTAATAAGTAGTTGCC
>NC_022028.1:52325628-52332457 GCF_000317375.1 Microtus ochrogaster | reverse complement strand
TTCTGTACAGATGTAAACTGGGGTTAAAGATGTACGCTCCGTAAGCTTTAATCTAACTCCATCCTCTGCTCTTTCCCCATTATTAATATAAGCACCATTTCTGAAGAAAGGGACCATGGGAGCCCCCTTGGTAAAGTCACTGTACATTACATTCCTTCATTTTCAAGGACCCAAGTGTAAGACCAGACAGAAATCAGCTTGGCAGGTTCATTAGATCGAAAGGAGAAATGAAACCAGTGGTATGCAGTCCCTTGAGAGAAACACGCCAGCTCCTGCCCAGGTAACTTCATCTGTCCCATCGTCCCCAAAAGTCCAGTCCAGCTCGTGCACTGCTCAGCACCTCCCCAGCCAGAGCCGTGCTTAAAGCCATGGAAGGATAGTCAAGAAAACGGAGGGCTGGGCTGGAAAGATGGCTCAGAGGTTAAGAGCATTGCCTGCTCTTCCAAAGGACCTGAGTTCAATTCCCAGCAACCACATGGTAGCTCACAACCATCTGTAATGGGGTCTGGCACCCTCTGCTGGCCTGCAGACATACACACAGACAGAATATTGTATACATGATAAATAAATAAATAATTTTTAGAAAAAAGTGGAGGGCTCACATCGCTGACAGGCATGATACCAGAGGCGTCACTTTGGTCACTTTGATGAGTGTTCTCGGTGGAGCATGAGCCCTAACCTGGCCCTGGTTCCTGCTGAGTTCTCTGGAAGGATCGAGCCCATCTGGCCCTTTCTCTCTGGGCAAACTCTGCTGTTTCTTCTGGTGCCTTGAGTATTCTCTCCCCTCTGACAGGAGGGTGGAAGAGGGTGGAATTGGGGCTGTTGGACCTCCTGCAGTGAGGGCCTGAAGTCTCTCCTGCCCTGGTCTCTGTCCCTGGGTGGGCCTGGGCAGGCTGCTGCTGTCCACTGGAGAACTCTACTAAGGCTGACAGAGTCACCGACACCCTCAGTTCCTTTGGACTGAGCCCGTCCTGCCCGGTTTGTAGCTACGTACTTAAGGGGTAAGGATAGCCCCTTGCCATGGCCTTCAGGTTTATGCTGGCCTGGGGGAGGAGTCTCCCTGGTAGTTTCTGCTGGCTTTCTTGCTGTATAACTGTCCTTCACCACTCGCCTTGGCTTTTCCTTTTCCAAGGAGAAAGTGCTGCATGTGTTGTGTGTTTCACAGAGAGCAGTTCACTGCAGAGTGTGGGCCAGCTATGGAGTGGGTCCCTGTTTGACTCCACCACAGCTAGTACCATTTTTTCTCCCTGGGATTAACCCTGAGGCACACTTGGAAGGTGAATGGGGTGGAGCTCGGGCCTGCAGCCCCACCCAGCATGTTTCTCAGGGATGTACAAGTAAGTGGCTAAAGGTAAGCAGGGTACTTGAAGGCCAGAGAGTATGAAGCTAGAAAATGACAAGAGTCCTGGATCAGACCCAAGCCTGTGAGGCGTTCTCTCTGCATTTGGGAGCATGTGTGTGCCAGCCAAGTCTGGGCTGTGCCCTTTAATTGCTTAGTTTAGACCATATTTTTTTATTGTTCTAATTAAAATACATTTCCAAGCTGGGCAGTGGCACATGCTTTTAATCCCAGCTCTGGGAGACAGAGATATGTGGATCTCTGAGTTCAAATCCAACCTGGTCTATGGAGTGAGTTCTAAGACAGAGCTACACAGTGAGACCTTGTCTTGAAAATTTAAAAAAAAAAAAAAAAAAAAAGGAAGGAAGGAAGGAAGGAAAGAAAATGACTTGAGTCAGTATCTTGGCATTGTTTGAGAAATTTTATGTAATAAGGTAATTAAATGTCTTCAGCATTGATCTAGAAAAGGAAATGAAGCATTACAAATCCGAGCTGAGATTGTCTCAGCCACAAAACTGGGTCCAAGTAGAGCAGTGGTTGACAGGTGCTACAGCAGGCCACAGAAGCTTAGCCGTGACCGTGAGCCTGGCCTCCCTAGCTAAAGCACAGATGCTAGGACTTAGGCTGGTATTTTAAAACATAAACAAGCATCTCAGCTGACACCGGCGCCATGAACCCGAGGGACTCGTTGCCATGTGAGGAGCAGAACAGGTTGGCGTAGGAACAGGCTCTCCCTGAGTAGCAGGCCAGCGGCACTGGCTGGCCTCCCTTAGCCCTGTTCTCAGCCTCACTGCCAGCGCTGACCAGGCTGGCTGGCACCGAGCCCTTTGCTTTATCAACAGGTATTTATGGCCCCCACTCTTTCAGGCTGTGCATGGTGCCTTGGGCAGGGGGTGGAGCTGAAGGACACAACACTCGAGGCTTGTAGCCTGCAGGGGCCGTTCCTGAGGCCGCAGAAAGAGCTTTGAGAGCAGAGCCTTGCTAAGGCAGGGGCTAGGACTCAAGCAAGTCTCAGTGGTTTCCCTATTGACTTACATTTCATGTGTTAGGACAAGAATAAGCTTTCTGGGTTTCTTCCCTAAGGCTAAAGCATGTCAGAAAAGGGCGGGACTCATGTTGGCCCTCCGTAAGGACTCTGCTTCCATCCTTTCAGCCCTAATGCCTCAGCGACATTAGGTCTTAGAGTGGGTGTCTGTTAGGACAGGGTCTTCCCTGCAGCCTGGCTGCTCAGTACCAGGGCTCCCCTGGCCTGTCCATACAGAGCCATCCACAGTTCTGCTGTCTTCCATGGGTACACTCTCTATAAAACAAGAAAAGACAAGATATTCCCTGTGTATTTCCCGTGGGGTCTGCAAGGTCAGAGCTGGGTGGCTTCCTCCAGCACCAAGGCTCCCTGGGTGGACTGACTGGATGCCCTTCACAGGTGGCTGCTCCACCTCCCTGCACTCTGCCTGCTTTGCATTCCAAGCAGGGGGCTCTTTAAAGCCCAGCCGAGGTTACCACAGCCTCTTTAGTTCTGGTGTGAGCCTAGCTTCCTTCAGCGGCGCTGTGATTAACTGTCATAATATACCAGGGGAGCGCAGCCGATTAAGAGCATGAGCTCATGCTGGGGGCTTCTGCATCTTCTGTTGCCGTTGGGTGTCGTACTGTCTCACCTTGGTAACACCTTTAATTGGCATTCATTGAACCGTGTTGGACTCCAACCACCCAGGAAGGTCCACGGGCCCAGACACTGGCCGTCCTTGGCCGTCCTTGGACTGCCCGCCAGTCGTGGTTGGCTGCTGCAGCAGGCAGCATGTTTCTGCAGCTTTGCCTTGTGCAGCCCCAGAGCCAGACGGCCTTAAACATGAGCAACCGAGGCCTACACAAGAGGTGGCCTCAGTCTCACCTGACCTTTGACACAGCCCAAGTCTTTGTTGCTTAGTAACATCCTGGCACAGGTGGGGCACTTGTTGAGTACCTGAGGCTTCCTGGCATCTGTCTGAGTAGTAGAGTTAATTTTTACTTTTTTTTTTTTTTTGGTGTAAGCTATCATTGTACAAACCCGGTGTGAGTGTACAGGATGAGATAGTGGCACCCGTTTCTCTGCCACCTGGTGATGTCACCAGTGCCGACCTTCCCTCAGTTCTCCCTTGTGTGTGCCCCTCTAGCTATGTGTCTCAGAAGTGTTGTCGGCCAGCGCCACAGCTCCACAGAAGAGCCGGGGGAGCTGCTCTTGCTGCTTCTTATCCTTCATGATTAGAAACCTGGGCTGCAGATGGTCTGGCTCCCAGAGTGCCCTGGGACCCAAGCATGGGGTTCCTTAACACTGGTAGTCAAATGAGATCTGATGCAGGGTTTGGCTCGCATATCCAATAGGTGTGGGTACTGTGCCGGGGGTGGCGAGGCAGATGAAAGTCGTTCATACGTGTGTCTGTCACAGTCACATGTGGACACACGTCCTCCCACCCACACAGGCTTTGGGGTGGCTGCTGGCCACCTTGCTGCTGTTGTGGATTTTTTCACTCATTTATACTCAGTGGATTTGGCTTTTGGCCCTCATTCCCCTGTGAGCACCTATCTTAGGTTGAGTTCTCCAAAAGCAGGAATTAAATCCAAACTGCTTATTTGGAGGTGACTCCAGGGAGCGCTGATTGGAGCTGAGGAGGGGCCAGTGACTTCCTGGGCTGTAGGACACAGACCTCCTTAGACTTTGAGGGTGGAGCAAGGGTTAAAGAGTTGCTATCTGTCAGGCGGCGGTGGGACACGCCTTTAATCCCAGCACTCGGGAGGCCGAGGCAGGTGGACTTCTCTGAGTTCAAGACCAACCTGGTCTACAGAGTGAGTTCCAGGACTGACTCCATAGCTACTAAGAAATCCTGTCCTGGAAAAAAAAAAATTGCAATGTGAGCTGCTCCCCTCAGGGGAGGTGGGACTAATGCTTATGGTGACCCCTCCCAGGGGCTACAGGGACTTCCAACTTACATCTGCTGAGTGCCAGCTGGGGGTGGGGTGCTGCCGTGGGTAACCTCGGCAACCTGCTCCCCCACTCCTCTGCTGCCCTGTGTGCTGCCCCTTGGGTCTTAGAGGACCACTGCCACTGCCCTTCTGCAGAGGAGGGCTTGCTCCAGGCTGGGGCTGCATGGTGGCAGGGTATTGTGAGAACAGACTGGCCCTCAGGGTTAGCCAGGGAGAGCAGGGTTCAGTGAGTTAAAAAAAAAAAAAACTGAGTAGTGAAGACAGCTGACCTCAAGCCCCTTTCTCAGGAGAGAGCGGTAAAGGAGGGGAGAGGCTCTGGTGGCAGAGCGGGAAGCAGAACAGGTATATGGATGCTCACTAGCCAAACCACCAGGCTCATTTCCTCAGCCCCACCCCAAACTCAGCCTGTACCAGCCTCCCTTGGGGTAGGTGTCCTGGCACCTGTGTGTCCGCCAGGCTGGTGAAGATGGAGACTGCCTCCCCAGTGCAGCGGCCACAGTAGGGCCAGAGGTGTGTCCGCACTTTGTTCCGTTCTGTCGGTCCTTCCCAGTGCTTGGCTCAGCTCACCTTTCTTCTATTTAAAAAAAAAGGCATGGTTAATTTAACATTCTTTTTCTTCACCCAGATGCTTTATTTTCGAATAGTTGTGTACTCACAAGCAATCCCAGGAATGGTTCCAGGTGGTCCTGTGGTCATTCCCTGGTTTCTGCCTGTGGGCAGTGCTCCGTAACTAACAGCCCTGCCGTGCCACGGCAGCGTCCTGCGCTGAGCACTGGGGACCACAGAGATTTCCCTCCTCTGACCCCAGGTCTGTGCTTCATTCCTGTGTGCCGAGAAAAGTTCAGTGGAGACACGGCTTGGCCTTGGCCAAGTACAGGGTCATTGCGCCATGTCTCCCAGGTGAGCTGGGACACACTGTGCCCTGGCTAGAGGCTGCTTTGAGGTGTAGGGAGAGGGTGAGGGTGCTCAGTGGCCCTAGTCTTTGTGCGTCTGTAGATATTCAGGCATGGTCGAGTCAGTATCGGCTCTGAGGGAATCTGGAGTCCCACGCGCAGCCCCTCACGACAGTTCTCCCAGTTTATAGACACCACACTCCCGTGTGTGGCAAAGGCCTCGGTGCCACACACTTTCTTCACCTTCCAGCATCGGAATTGGAGGGCCACCATTCAGGGCCTTCACCAAGAACTGCCCCATAACTCCTGCTGGCTGTCACAGAGTCAGTGGGGTTTAGCAGAAGGCAGAAAGCAGTGCATAGCCAGTGCAATGCCTGGTGCTGCTACTTGTAAATCATCGAGCATCTTAGGGTCTCTACATTGCACTGATTGACCTAGCGACCCAAAGAGGCCCCTGCTCCTCCTGTGTCCTCACCCTCCTGTCCTGCCTGCCCACTGACATGTCAGAGAGAGCCAGCACCAGCTGACCACACTCCTACTCCTGGGAGTCAATGTCGGCTCTGAGGGAATCTGGAGTCCCACGCGCAGCCCCTCACGACAGTTCTCCCAGCTTATATTGGGTAGGATGGGGGAGTCTAGAAGCTTCATTCTTCACAGTTCTTTGCTGTTTGTTTGGTGTTTCAAAACATGGTTTTTCTGTGTAGCCCTGCCTATCCTCAAACTTGCTCTGTAGACCAGGCTGGACTCAAACTCAGAAATCCTGCCTCCTGAGTGCTGGGGTTAAAGGTGTATGCCACCGTCACCCAGCATGCATCGTGGTTTGATCAGAGCCATCCTGTTTGTTTCCAACCCCCAGGAGCATATTTGAGACTCTGATGTGCACATAGCCTGAGCTCCCCGCCCAGTCTCCCCTCTCTCCTGTTGCCCTAGAACTCGGGAAGGAACAAAGTGGCCCAGCCATGGTTTTGCTGCATCTGAAATGAGCACATGTTCCATTCTAAGTCTTTATTGATTATTGGAACAAAAGTGGGAAACACAAAGATTGGCAGAAATCCCATAAGTAACCAGAAGTGGGGCTCTTATAAAATTAGGAGAAACACTAAGAGAAACAGTCGCCCTGGGTCTTACTCTCATTAATAAACTGGGTCCTTCTTGGCTCCTCTGGCAGACCTTCTGTTTTTCTGAAGAGCCCAGACACACACAAAGCCCTGTAGACCCGGCCTTGGCACTGACCCTTATTACAGAGTGACTGGGCTTGGGGGTGATGCTGCCATGGGGTCTTCATGCAGACTTCATGAGCATTGCCAGCTCATGGCCAGGGTAGCCTTGGGGTCTCCCAGCACAAAGGCATCAGGGTGGCCATGTGGCCATTTCTCTTGCCTTCCTCCATTCTGTGTGCTGCTTACCTTACGTCCTTTCCAAGAAAAATGGTCATTTCGTAGTTCCTCCCTGCAGCTCTCTTGACAGTGCACCACATATGGAGTCTCAGAGCCTTTCCAAGGGGTGGGGTCCTATACTTAACCTGTGCTTCCTTGTCAGTGGGGAGCTCACACCCTCCTGCTGTTGCCTATGGCTCCGCACACACGCAGTGGCCAGTGGAGCTGGCTTTCTGTGCGCCCAGTACAGGAGTGGCCAGTGG
>NC_022028.1:52297152-52324930 GCF_000317375.1 Microtus ochrogaster | reverse complement strand
TGCCCAGACAGGACTGCATTTCTCCTGGTCTCGCCCCAGCCAGGTGAGTGTCTGGCACTGAGGTGTGGCTTCAGGAGCACTAGAAACATGAGTTTAGCTTCTGCAGTCGTAGGAACCGTGTGTTCTGTAGGAACAGTTGTAATCAGAGACTATGCATTGGTTTCCCTGCCACCCAGATCTGAATAATGACACAGAAACTATATATAAACTACAACACTGTTTGGCCGATGGCTCAGGTGTATTTCTAGCTAGCTATTATATCTTAAATTAACCCATTTCTGTTCATCTGTGTATCACCACAAAGCCTACTGGTAAGGTTCCGGCATCTTTCTCCTTTGGCAGCTATATGGCATCTCCCTGACTTCTCCTTCTTTCTCCCTGCATTCAGTTTAGTTTTCTTACCTAGCTCTATTCTGCCCTGCTATAGGCCAAAGCAGCTTCTTCAATAACCAGTGGTAATAAAACATTCACAGCATACAGAGGGGAATCACACATCATCTCCCCCTTTCTGTCTAAATAAAAAGGAAGGTTTTAACTTTTTAGCATAATAAAATTACATGTAACAAAACCAGTATCAAGGGCTGGAGAGATGACTCAGTGGTTGAGAGCACTGCCTGCTCTTCCAGAGGTCCTGGGTTCGATTCCCAGCGGCCACATGGTGGCTCACAGCCATCTGTGATGGTATCTGGTGCCCTCTCTGGCCGCAGGCATACATGCAGACATAATACTGAGAATACTGTACACATAATAAATAAATAAATCTTTAAAAAGAAAAAAAAACCCGTATCAAGTAAGAATTACAGTTACAGGGGCTGGAGAGATGGCTCAGCGGTTAAGAGCATTGCCTGCTCTTCCAAAGGTCCTGAGTTCAATTCCCAGCAACCACATGGTGGCTCACAACCATCTGTAAGGAGGTCTGGTGCCCTCTTCTGGCCTGCAGGCATATTCACAGACAGAATATTGTATATTGCACAAATAAATATTAAAAAAAAAGAATTACAGTTACAATATTTAGTCTATTTGTATCTGGAAAGTTCCATATCTAATTTATCTTTTATCATATCTAAGGAAAGCTATAACCATCTGTCTTCAATGCCATCAAAGGCTCCAGAAGGATATAATATTGCCTAAGTAAACAGGTACATTGTAAGCAACTTCTAAAACTAGAATTGACAGAGACATCTCGCTACCTGGACAGTCACCCAAAGTTCTTTTGTAACTTTGGGGCATCCATCTTCAGCCTATAGGTCCATAATATCTGGCAGAATTTCAGTGAAGCAAGAAATTTGAAGATCTGTTCTACATTGTACTGGCAGTTTTTCAATTGCTTTCTTCTGTGTCCTTCAGAATGCCTGGCACTTTCTCCTGTGAAGCAGGAACCCTGAAAGACAATCTACCTTTGCCACAGTGAAAGCAAATTCCATATGAATGCCATCATCTTCTTTGAAATAAATTGGTGCTACCAGGAGCAGACATATCTCACTGTCATGAAAAGCCCTGTGTTATTAAAACATCTTAAATGCCATATTCTGTAGATCTCCGAAGTGTATGAAGACCACCTATCTGTCTAAAGAAAGAAAGCCTATTTCTATCTACATCTAAACCCTTTCTACAAGTTTGCTATTTTAATTGTCCTAAACAGTTTTTAATAATAGCTTTCAAAGACTAGAACATTACATTACAAAATGAGTTGCAGAGGTACAATACCTTATGATATGTTGTAACAAAAATAACCTTAAGTTTGTATCAATATACAAAAATCCATAACAGTGTAAAATATTTGAGACTAGTAGTTCCTTTATAGTCTAAAAGTAGATTCAATAATCTACCCTTTTCTCCTATCATTCCTATTCCACCCCCTTTTTTTTCAGAAGGAGATCCCTTAACCTAACCTCTTTTTCTTAGTTTTCTCCCTCATCATGACCAATAACAACTTGCCACTAACCCCCCAAATAATGACAAACATCCATAACTCACTGAACAACCAAAAACCACATACCCCATCTCTCAGGAATGTGGCTGTTGTGTTCTTAAAATTACTTTCTGATGTCTTAGGGATGATGGCACCGTTAGGGGACCCTGAGAAAATTGGGATAATAGCCAAGTCCTGGGAGAGCTAGCTATATCATTATATCATTTGTTATCTATTCTCTGTGTGATGGGAAAGCGCAGGGCTTGTCTGAAGGCCTGGCTGGAGTAGTCTGTGAGGCTGGACCATCTTAGCTACCTGCTTTGAAATTGTCCTGAGCAGTTTGCAATCCAGAGCTGATGTTTGGGTGGTGTTTGCCTGCTTTGTGGTGTTAGCACAGTCTAGGTAGATTCATTGTTGTGGGGCACTATTGTCTCCTTGTAGATTTCAAAGGTCACTGCTAGCAATGGTCATGGTTCACTGGAGAAAACTTAAAACATTTTAAATGTTATATGTAGCAGATCTCTGAGAGGTTAAAGGACCATAATTTATTAAGTACATCCCAGATATACAAACTTAGTTCCTAGTTACCTGCTTCAGATTCAAGCCTGAAATCATATACAGGAAGCTAGATGAAGCCTGTTTCTGGGATTAGTATTCTATGTGACCATTAATATCATGATAGTAGGTCTTTGATCATTTATAGAAGTTTGCCAAAATAATTGTTTTATTGTCTCTCCTGAATTTTTTGTTTTTTTCTGCTGAGGCTGTTCTGTCCTTGATCACATCCAGACCAGTGCTGTTTTTAACAGACAGGCATTAAATCTTTTAATTGCTGTGTGTATGAGTTTCTCCAGTGCTAACAGGGAATGATTGAACCAAATTTGATTTTGAGGCGGGGGGTGGGGGGGAGGAGGGTTAAGGTGGTTCCCAATGGCAAAGGGTTCCCTTGTCTGTCCCTTGTTGATCTGCACTCATTAGTCCAGTGCTGGCCTTCGTCACACCTTCTGCCTTTACAAGGCTAGAGCCCTCTATTTGAATTATCTCTAGAAAAATATTGTTTCTAGGAACACGTTGCCTACAATCCCTTTTCAGATGACATTCCTTGCCACAATTAAAACACTTAACATTTTGATTTTTCTTAAAAATTTAGAAGTTACTTCTGTCAGAGTTAGCATCATAAGCTTGAGATCCAATGTAAGCGGTATTTCTAATCCATTCATCTGTTGGTCCTGATCTTGCCTTATCACCCTTTCGCATTTTCAAAAGCCAGTGATTCAATTAATATTTGTCTACTTCTGAATCTGGTGCTATTCTGTTTACAGCTGAAGCCAATCTTTGCAGAATCAGTGAAGTCTTCTTTTAGGCCTTGAGTAATTTTAGCGAATGACTCAGGCTTCTTTCCTGAGTCTTCATCCTGTCCTAAGCATTCAAAGCTGCTAAATGATACAAGGCCAAGGTGTGATCATCAAATTCAGGCTGTCTTTATAAGTTAGCACATTGGCCTCCACCAAGACCTGGACTTGGGAAATATCAATACCTCTAGCCATATTTCATTGTTCTATTGCCCTAGGTTCCTCTTTCCACTTTGTTCTCCATTGTAACTGAGGACCAGTATTGCTGTAGCTATATCTTTCCAGTCTTGGGGGATAATTGAGTTGCCCAGGAATTTAACATCTGTTTCACATAGGGTGAATGCGTACATATGAAATGACCACTTCCTTAAATCCCCTTAAATGTAGTATCTCTATAGGGTTCCGTTTGTCTGCTGTTCCCGCACAGTAGCTGCTGAACTGAGGTGGTCCTCTCTTCTTCGGTTCCGTCATGCAGTGCTGCAGGAGGCTCTCGTCTGAATCCTCTGTATCTGGATAGTTTTCTTATTTTCATTAGGTCTTTTAAGGCTTATATCTTATCAGTCAGTTTTTCATATTTGGCACACTTATGAAACCACTTTTTTGTTGTGGTGATTGTTTCGAGACAGGGTTTCTCTGTAGCTTTGGAGCCTGCCCTGGCACTCTCTCTTGTAGACCAGGCTGGCCTCGAACTCACAGAGATCCACCTACCTCTGCCTCCCGAGTGCTGGGATTAAAGGCGTGTGCCCCCACTGCCCAGCTGAAATTTAAGGATAAAATATGAATTATCAAGCTGGTAGTAATTATAATTGGCATTATGTCAATCCCAGCTCACTTGGTCATCCCTTCATTTATTTTTTCCATCTCCAAGCCATCCGTTGCGGCACTGTACCGAGTCCTAACTCCCTGCATTGTGGTATTTCCTATTCCTAATCTGGGAAAGAGTTTTCTTTGGACTTGCCAGGTGTCTCACCAAATCTGCTGTGCCGTCTGTGGTGGCAGGGCTGTGAGGCACTTGGGGCTGGGTAGCGCAGCAGCAACAGCTGAAGAAGCCAAGCAGCTGCCATAGCATAAGCAGCTGACACGCAGCGGCAGCCCAGGGTGCAGAGGCGGGCATTGCTCTGGGGGCAACTGCAATGGCAGGTTGAAGTGGTGGGTTTGGAAGCAACTGTGGGATCTCATGCCACATGTTGGATGCCAAATGTTTTTATCTAATTGGTTTTTTTTTACCAATAAAGACACGGGAATCAGATATTGGGGTGAAAACCTGCTAGATCAGAGAAGTCGAGAAGCAACCAGCTGACTTTTTACCTGGAGACCCAGTAAGAGAGCGTTTCTCCTTCTGTTCCAAACCAAAAAAAGCCTGCAAATCTCTAAGTCTTTCCCTTCTCCTTCCTGTCTGTCTCTCTATTCTACTTCCCCTGTCCTTCATAGTCTGCATGGCAAATTCTTGTCAACTAGTTACTGGTTCTGCCTCTGATCCAAGGTTAATTGTATTAACATGATCTTGGGGTTTCACAGTACAAACAAACATCCCACAACAGCGGAGGACATTGTGAGCTCATGTTGAAGGGTGTTAGCGTCACAGGGTGAAGGTGCAGCTGCAGGAATTCTAGGTGGGAAGACACCATGTCCTTCAGGGCGAGCCACTATTTGTTGCCTCCCCTTCCCTCTTTAGGGGCGCTCCTACGACTTCCATGCCTAAGGGGCAGTTAGGGTTTAACCTCATTAAAGGTTCATTTTTCCTCGCGCATCTAGTAAACCGCCCAGGGTCCAGGGCCTCGCAGGAAACGTCTCAGAGGCCTGTGAGTATGTTGGGGCCAAGCCTATGTATGCAAGTGCCTTGACCTTGCTGCATGCAGCCAGGCCACCTCTGCTGCAAGAACTCAATGCAGTAACTTCGAGTGTATGCACTAGCGAGTGTGTGAAGTGCCAGCCACCCCATTTCACCCTGCTACCTGCATGGAGGGGCTTTGGCTCCCATGCATGGATTAAGCTGAGGTGGGTGGTAGCTAGCTGAAAGGCCAGCCAAGCACAAGCCTTGCCCTGACTGTGAAGATTTATTCTGCTACATCAGGAAGAGCAGAGACCAGACTGCTCCTGAGAGGCGTTGCAGAGTGAAGAGTGGGTGACTACAGAGGAGCAGAGGCCTGCAGGCTCTAGCCAGAGACCTTCTGCATCAGCAGGAATGGGACAGAACACTAGGCACAGATTGGCAGGAGCACCTTCACGTCTTCCTCCAAAGCCAGGCTTCCCTGCTTTTGCCCTGTTGCTGATCTCTGCTCTTCTCAGAATTCTCATGCATGGAAACTTTTGTTTTGTGCCTTTGGGGAACAATGATGCCATTTCTGTGGGCTTGCATTCTTGGTGGGGCAGAGGCCAGGCTGGGTATGGGTTAGCTCCTCTCCCATAGCTTGACCTTTTTCTCTTAGATAACCTTGGGTGTCCTTGAGCTTCTGAATGATCTTTGAATTGCTTTTGCCCCCGTCCTGTGGTCTGCCCGGGTAGAGAGGACTCCACGTGTTGAAAAGGGCTTAGCCTGATAACCTGTTTCTGTGCTCCCTGCTTGGGCCCTGGCCTGACTGAAGACCGTTCTGCCTCACCACTTGCCATGTGTGTGGATGGAGGTTGGAATTAGGACTCCAGCAGCCTCTGGGCACAGAGCAGAGCGCAGGCTCTGCTGATGCCTATGTGCTCTGATGGGTAGCTCAACAAGCCAGACTGTGGCTGCTTGTACTGGACCAAGGTAGTAATCAGTGAAAGTAAACAGGTCTTCTCTAAAGAAGGAGAGGACTACTGCCTTGTGTTCTCCAGTCGGTGGAGAGGCTTGACTTCTAAGAAAAGCATCAAGAGAGGGATTGTGCTCCGGGAGGATAACGAAGGCGCTTGGAAAGTTAGTGCTGCCGTGTATTTCAGGCCCCCAGCTTCGGGGGTGGGTGTTCTTGTCCATTGTCCCACTGCTTAGTGGCAGCTTCTGGCACAGCTGCTTCCGTGGGGTTCTTAGGTTAATTATAAGCCCTGTTAAAGAAGGAGGTCATTATTTTTAACGGAATACAAACATCAATTTACTTTTAACTATAGATGTGTGCTCTTTGAAAGGAACCTGGTCTTTCTCTCAGTGTGGCTCTGTTCAGTTTGTGTTCTCTGCCTATCTTTATGACCCACATCCACAATGCTTCTCTGACTGGAGCTGACAGTGTGACTTTCTTGTAAATAAAGCCAGCATTAAGCCACTTGTGAAGCAATCTGAGTATAGAATTCTTTCAGAATCTCTCAAACTTTTGTTTACCAACTGTGCTTCATGAAGAACACATTTTCCAAATCTTCCCTTTATTGAGTCTCTTTAAAGTTCCACTTGGTTGTTACAGAAACAGCACTTTTACTTGTTTCATTACTTTTGTAACATTTAATTACATTTTCTTCTCTTTTTTCTCCCTGTGGGGGTAGGGGATGGGGCTGGAGATTGCATCTACTAGGCACTTACTCTAATACTAACGATGGTCCTAGTTCTAAATTTTTTTTATTTCTTATTTATGTTTTAGACATGGTCCCACTATAGCCCAAGCTGGCCTCAGACTCTAGGCCCTCCTATTCAGCCTCCCAAGCACTGAAGTTACGGGTGTGTTGTGTCCCTCACACACACATGCACACGCACGCACCAAACACTCATTCCCATCAGCAGATGTGACCGCCATTAACAGTTTGGGTGTGGTTCCCAGCCATCCTCCCCTGTGGGTACTGTGAGCCTTGCAGTACCTGTCAGCTGCTGATGGAGGAGATGCTATGACCACACTTAGGAGCTGCTGCTACCATCTCTGTTGTCAGTAGCAGGCAGAGGATCTTTAGTCAAGTACAAGCTCACAGTGGCCACAACTACATACAGAGCAGACTCCAGCAAAATGTGCCTGTCTTGTGACCTGCTGTGCAGCCGCAGACACAGCAGCCCTCACCTCCACCCTGCTGGGACAGCACAGGCCTGCGCCTTCCCAAAGCTCTTACCAGGAAGGCCCTCCCTCACTGGGACACTTTGTCCTGAATGGAGAAGCCACCACCAGCTGTGTCCAAGAAGTGAGCGATTGTTGGGGGGGGGGGGTACATTTCTGCCCTTCTGTCAGGTTTACTCTCTGAAGGAATTGGAATTCTGTTTATTTTAGAATGAGATGAATATAAATCGTGGAAGCCTTTCTAACCACAGTAAATGAGTGAGGAGGGAGGGGTGTCGAACACTTGGCCTGGCATATGCCATTTACGAAGACTATAGATGTGTCCCAGAGCAAGAAGGATGGCATCTGGTCAGGTGGGTTACAGGGCAGGAAGTAGATGATGATCCAGCTCTAGCCTACATTTTTTGTTTTTTGTTTTGTTTTTCAAGACAGGGTTTCTCTGTAGCTTTGGATCCTGTCCTGGAACTAGCTCTTGTAGACCAGGCTGGCCTTGAACTCACTGAGATCAGCCTGCCTCTGCCTCCCGAGTGCTGGGATTAAAGCTGCGCACCACTACCATATCATCCACATTTTTAAGGATTGGGCTGAGGAAGCCCTTAGGATTGCCTGCTTCAGCCCGGGAAGGCCCAGGCTGAAGCTTCCCAAGACAGTACAGACCCACCTCTGGAAGAGGAACCGCAGAACTTCATCTTCTAGGGTGATGTGTAGTAGGCTTTCTTGGACCGCCAGCCGGAGACCTATTGTCAGTGATGAAAGCTCAGCCTCACCTCATGCTTTTCCCACCTGCTCTTTTAACTACTTCAACCTGTTTCTCCTCATCTGTGTTTTGCCTCGGGGCTTCTTACTTTTTTTCCCATTCTGTTTGTCCTCCTTTCTTGCTTACTCCATATCTAGCTGACCCCTGGCATCTCCCTCTCCTTCCCCCTCCTTCTCTCTCCTCTCTGCCCACCAGCCCCACCTATCCCTCCACTGCCTAGCTATAGGCCATTCAGTTTATTAGACTAATCAGCTGACTTAGGCAGGCAAAGCAACACACCTTTACGTCGTTAAACAAATGCAGCATAAGCAAATGCCCATCTTTATATAGTGAAAGTGATATTCCACAGCAGTGATGTCATCAGGGGATAACGGAATGACAGCAGGACCCAGGCCTCCCACACTCAGACTGGAAAGCGCAGGCTGTTCTCTGGCCATGCTTCATACAACAGCACAGACCTTCCCAGCAGCCTCTGAAGAAAGAAACTGGGACTGAGACGGAACTAGCTGGGCATGCTGGTACATGCCGCAAATCCCAGCACTGAGGAAACTTAGGCAGGAGTAGCTTGACGTTGAGGTCAGCCTGGGCTGCACTGTGAGACCTGAGGGGAGCAAGGAGAGGGACGAGGAAAAGCCATCGGCCATAGCAGTGACCTAGTAAGTGAGGAATTTTCTCATACTTTTTGGGAGTGTGTTAAGGCTCAGCGATGTTGAATAGCTTCTCCAAGATTCTGCTCATGAGTGGAGAGAGGCAGAATTTGTCTGCTTTGCCCACACCTGATCACTGCCTTTAGTGGTGTCCTTCCGGCAGATCTGAAGCTCTACCCTGAGCTTTCACACAGCAGAGCCTAGCCATAAAATAAGCTGGACAGGTAGTAGGAAATGATTCACCAGAGCCAGTGAAGCTCTGGGAGTGTGGATGTCACCGGTGGGCTGTAAGGAGGACAGGGCCGTGTTGGTGGTCAGCCCTCCCGCTCCTGTGCAGGGCTTGAGCTGTAATGTTTCCAAGGATATATAACCTCCTAAAGTAGGAAGGGGTTAGCCTGACAAGCCTTTAGCATGCCCGCACCTGCTCCCCGCTCTTTCCGTGTCCTGGGAGGGTTTGTGGATTTCAGGCTGTCAGGCATCTGAACTTGCTAAGAGCTGAGCATTCCTGCATGTTGCTTCCTCTGGTCTTATCGCTCCTGATGCAGGAATCAACTTCTTTGGCGTCTATGGGTCTGTCCAGTATCCTAGACTCTGCTTTCTTGAGAACACTAGTTTGGGTTTTCAGACAGCAGGGCCTGGATTTATCTGCTTTGAGAATGGAGACAGCACAGCACAGCACAACACAAGCCATGGGAGAGCCATGCTGTGTGCAGGGAAGGACAGGATGAGGCTTTCCGCATCCTTTTCTTTGCATGGCCACTGTGGGGTGTGGCCTTGGTTCCATGGCCTCTGCTTTGGCATGCCTTTGGTTATGTTATGACTTATTGAGCAGCAGAGTTCTTAACAGAAAACATGAACCCATGTTGACTGTATAATTTGATATTTTCTAAAAGACTTGCTCCTAAAACATTTTCCCCCAGGATTTTGTTCCAAGTTCTGAACTACAAGAAACTTGAGTGACTGAGCCAGGAAATGCCTGAGGCCCAGGACTCTGGACCTGGGTCCTGTAACTGTCGTTTCACTCAGCCCTGTGCATCTTAGCCCTTCATCCCTCTGTCATCTTAGCCCTCATCCTCTGTCCATTTAATAAGCCATGTTATTTTTTTTTTTGGTGTGTCTCAGGGTAAGTTGCAAACATAAGTACATTTCATCCTAAACTTTAAAAAGTTGTGTCATTAGCAGTACATAATGGCACACACCTTGGTCCCATCACTGAGGAGCCAGAGAGAGGTGGATCAGAATGTTCAAGGCCTACAAAGTGAGTTACAGGACAACGAGGGCTACAGAGAGAAACCTTGTTTCAAAAGAAAACAAAAGTAAATGAAAGAAAGAAAACTGTCATTAACTAGAGTTCAATAATTGTTTGTAGTCTGGGCCGTGAAAGTGGGGTGATATATACTCAAAGACGTGCTTAGATCATAGCTGTCATTGCCTAAGCTTTGGCAGATACCACATTTGTGTAACCCCAAATTCCGTTAGTATGCAAAAGACGACTGTGACCCCAGAATGTTCCCTCCTGCCCTTCCCAGTCAGGCCCTACCCAACCCCACCCTAGACCTTCTGATCACCTCCTCTTCTGGCATTTGCTATGGTAATTGTTCGCTATGGTGACTGATCTATTACTCCATCTAAATGGCGGCAGTGCAGGGTGTGCATTGTATGTTCGCTGAAGATGTTCCTGTCTGGAAAGAAAGTTTGGGGTTTTGTACTGTTTCTACGACTTCTTCCTGTTCAGCAGTAATTAGGGGTGACAAGCTGAGCCTGCCCCAGGATGCTTATGGATGTGGTGGTGTATTGACTCTTGATTATATGCATGTTGTCCTCTAACTGCCTGTATTATGAAGAGCTGCTTGCGGCAGGCCTGAGGAGCCGATGCTGCTTCCCCCAGCGCTGCACCCTTCTCAAAGGCCTCTTTTTCATCACAGCACACAGAGGACAGGAAAGTGAAGGTGACACCAGAAGCAGGATCCCCAGCCAATTCGGGGCCTGTGCCCCACCTTAGGCTGTGTGACTTATCTTGTGTCCCTCCTACATGTGCCAAACACTAAGCATAAACTGGACCAGAACCCAAATGCGAAGACTCATTAATCTTTTAGATAGTTGTCCCACTTTTTAAAGCCAAAGCCTGGCACATAACCCAGAGTTATGTGGCAAGCAATAATAAAGTTAATTGGAATCTAGGTCTTCCAATTTTTCTCTTTTCAGCAGTTTCCAGCAACTTTGAGTCAAAGACTGCTTCAGAGCGGGCCGTCCAGGCAGGAGGGGGCCCCGTGGCAACAGTTGCTTGTTTCCATGTGGCTTCTTCTGTCATGCCCTGTCATAGCTACATATTTCCTTTCTGTTTACCTATTACTGTGACAAAAGCAGTCACGGTCTGAGGGTACAGCCCACCGTGGCAGGGAGAGTGTGGTGGTGGCAGTAGAGGCTGCAGGTCACAATGCATCAGAGTCAGGAGGCGGAGGCAGATGAGCACTGCTGCCCAGCTCACTTTCCTCCTTGCTCAGTTCAGCCCAGCCCGTGGGGTGTCTTCTCTTTCCAGCCTCTATGAAAACACCCTCACAGACATGCCCAGAAGTGTGTCTCACATGATTCCAAGCCCAGTCAGACTGACAAGCAAGTTAAGGATCACTGGCCCTGCCCCTGGGTGGAGCAGGGACCCATTGGAGGCGCTCCAAGGCTGCAAGAGCCAGTATCTGCAGTCCAAAGGTGCAGGCTGGAGGGACGGGCATCCATGCTTTCCTCCCTACCAGGCTGCCCCTTTATGTTGGGGGCCATCACAGAGGGCAGACATTTTGACAGACAGGACAAAGCACTTTTGAAATGGAGCAGCTCTTTTACCCCTTAGCCTGGAAGAGAAGGCAAGCAGCGAGGGAAGGGACATTGGAGTGAGGGGATACCACAATGAATACGGTATCCATCTGTGTGCCCTCCCGTGATGAGACAGATTAAGCTGAGACACTGGAGTGAGGAGATACCACAATGAATACGGTATCCATCTGTGTGCCCTCCCGTGATGAGACAGATTAAGCTGAGACACTGGAGTGAGAAGATACCACAATGAATACGGTATCCATCTGTGTGCCCTCCCGTGATGAGACAGATTAAGCTGAGACTAACAGTCCCCTTTGAGGAGAAGTTGTCCATTGTACCCAGAGCTACCAGCCTGGCCCTCTGGAGAAGAAGCCCTGAACCCCTTGGCTGATCTTTACCATCTCCACCACAGAGCACCATCCCTCCCCCGCTTCTCCACGCCATCCTGGCCTCTTCTAAAAGCCATGGACAAGACTAGAAAACCAGAACAAATAATTTACTTCAGTTCATCTTTGTCTTTCCTGAGGCCTTTTGCAGCTCAGTCTGGAAGGGTGAAAGCTGCCGTAGACCCAGGTAGGCTCTGGTAGACAGCTGGTACTGACCTTTCTGAGATGTTGAGTGAAAGCCCACTCAAGGCTGAGCGCCTATCTGCTCTGAGAGGCGGTCGAGCAACACAGAGGACCATGACTTCTCATGGGACTCCTGGCCTGGGCGTGTCCCTGTCAGCATCAGTGGTCACATGATGGGGTGGGGTGAGCCTCTGGCAGGTGAAAGGCTGCTGCCCGGTCCTCAGCACCTCACTCCTCCAGAAACACTGCTTGGTGCCTCTCAGGCCCAGTAGCAGGCTAGGCTGCTGGCAGTTAAGGATCTGCCAAGGCGTGGCACTTTGGATTCCTCCCTGGATGTGAGGCTCTGCCTGCTCCACAGTGAGCTCTACACTGGGCTGAGGTTCGGCAGGGATGGTGAAGAGTTGGGTAGGCTGTAAAAATAAGGGAAGGAACTCCAGACAGACCCAGAAGCCACAGCCGGTGTAGGCCACCCTCCCTGTGTTCTCCATTTATGTAAGCGCGGTTCCATGTTTAGTTGCCAGCCTGGGGAGAGCTCTGAACAGTAGATATCACTGCTATCACCGGGCCTGAGCATCACCAAGACGCCAACTCTGTAGAAGACACAGGGTGAGGTCTGTGGCCCTGAGACAGTCCCCCACCCCCATGGTTCTTGGCTTCGCTGGGATATACCATTAAAACTGTTAAAAACAAGAGAGCCAGACAGGTTTCTGGGAAGTTCATAAGTGGGGGATGGAGGAGGGAGGTGAGCACCTTCAGCTCTGTAGGACAGACCTGAGGACACTCTTTCCAACTCCCAGGGAATGTGTGTGGGAATGCTCCCCAGGCAGCAGGAAGGAGCTGGGCAATGTCAGTAGCCAACTCTGGGGCTCTCCAGAAACACCGCCTTTAATAATTACACTTAGAACAGGAAGAAGAAGCAGTTTCTCTCCTCCCCGCAGAGTCCTCAGCATCTAGGCACACACCTAACTGGTGGCTGTTGTCTGATTGGCTTGGTCCCAGATGGAACCTCTGGACACGGTGTTGCCTCTAACTTGCCCTCCACCCAAAAGGGAAATTTCCCACGGGCCCAGGAGCAGGAGTGCACTGACCCTCCAGGGTGCCCCAGGGACTGCCTGCACCTCACACGCTTCCTGGCGCACACACAACACTCATCAGAACTTGAGGAGGTTTCCTTCCGCTCCAGCGGTTATTAGAAAAGCACAGTCTCCTCTCAGTGGCTGGACAGGCCCCTCCCATGGGCAGCTGCAGGCAGGCATCCAGGGTCCTGGGGGCTCTGTGCAGAGGTCAGCAGCATAGCCAGTGTTTGCTCCCAGCCATTTGGGAGTGTGTTTTGTACAGCCCTGGCAGGGGAGCCACCTGAACAGAAGCATCCTGAACATTTGCTGAAATGGGTCATTTCCATTTTGTTTGGTTTTGCTTTGTTGAGACAGAGTGTCTCTGGGTAGCCCTGGCTGTCTTAGAACTAGCTCTGTAGACCAAGCTGGCCTCGAACTTAGAGAGAGATCCACCTGCCATTGCCTCCTGAGTGCTGGGATTAAAGGCATGTGCCACCACTGCCAGGCTTTAAAACATTTTTTAACACAAGAATTTTCCCTGTGACCGCTTCCAGGGCCTTATCTTAACTAACAGGTAGACATTCTCTGGTTGCAGCTCATGAGGAGTGCAGTACCAGCCATCGCTCCAGAGTCACTCATGTAAGCAACAGAAAGAGAAAACCATGCCCTCCGTCACACCTCCCCCTCCCTTGAAAGCAGACTTCTGGGAACACTCATGTTCCTCAGCATTCCCTGTTCAGTTAACCCACCCCACGTGCGTGGGGGTGGCGTCCGCCTGCCCCTTGCCTCTCCTTGCTCACCAGAGCTGCAGGTGCCGGGTCCTCTGCTTCTGGGCTGTGCGTGGAAGCAGGGAAAGCAAAGCCCACCACAGTCCTCCTTAAGGCTGCCTGGAACCCCTCCCAGACACCCATGTCACCTCTGTAGGTTCCAGCTACTGTCGGAAGACTGGCCTGTTCCCACAGGTCCTCTGCACACTGGACCCTTCAGCGTGGCCTGGCTGTGGCAGCGCACAGGGCTGTGTCCACTGGCACAGGCACACAGAACAGTGCGGAAACCCTGGCTTGTGCCGACCTCCTGGCACATGTGGGTGGTTCTGGGGTCAAGCAGCACTCATGTCAAATGGCCCTCTGGGAAATCTCAGGAATAGGAGAATACACGGGACCACCACCCACTGCTGCCCTCTCTCCATGGTACGGACTGTGACTTGGACAATGACTTTTCATTGCTAGGCCATCGTAATGGAAAGTGCCTACTCGTTCACTCACTCACATGTGCCGTGCTCGGGATAAAATGCACTTGACTTCACTCTTGGGGACCCTGCCGTAGATGTCCCCATCTTCCCACTCTGACACCACCTCGGGAATGAAGGTCGTTCTCCCCCAGGTGGTCTTCCCTCCTTGAGCGCCTGGCTCTTCTACAGATGTTCTAGAAAGGAAAAGGAAGGCGAGGGAGCAGGATTTATTGAGTAACTGCTGTTTGCCTGGCTGTGAGGTGTCTTCTAGGCTGGGCCAGGCGAGCCTCTCCAGAGGGCAGGAGCCCCCGTGCTGGAGTTACATACAGAAACGCTGTAACTCTGGGAAAGACAAATGTCACAGATAGACGCCCTGCAGAGGAAAGGAGCTGACAGCATGCACTGTTGAGCTCCGTTCCTGGAAGACCTTCAGCAGAATTGCTGAGGATGGGAGCAGGGATTCTGTGACCTGCTGCTGGCTCTCTCCATGCACATGCAGGTGTCTTGTGTAAATGCAGCAGGCACTCCCATGCTTCATCACGGTGCATTTGTGGAGGTCAGAGGCCGACTTCACCTTCCTCCTTAAGACACTGCATTCCAGGCTAGCGAGCCAGTGAGCTGGGGACTCTCTTGTCCCTACCTGCCATCTTACGTCGGTGCTGAGTTTACAGGTACAGCCCCCACATCCGTTATTACTGTCATTATCCACGAGTCTGTGGGATCCTTCTCGGGGCCACACATTCGCAGACAGCACTTCACCACCGACCCACCTCCCCAGGCCACTCAGCTGTGACTTTTAGCACACACACAGAAGTGACCCCACTCACGTGCTTGTAAATGTGCACAAGACATGCGCGGAACAGCTCATTGCAGCCCTGGCAGTGCCAGGCAACTGTTAAACACATAGTTGGAGAGCTGCTCTATCAATGTGGCTCATTTCAAGTTCTCTGTGATCGTGAAAAAAGCTCCAGAACTTGGTTAATGGAAAAAGCAAGATATGTCTGCAGGGTGGAAGGGCGGGGCTGTCTGTACGTTTGCCCGCGTCTGGGAAGTCATCTAAAAGGGTGGACAGGAAAGGTAATGGAAGGCAAGCAGGAGGCATGCTGGTCTCTGAATAGTCTTGTAGTTTCTGACGTACACATCATGGGCCAGGCATGGTGACGTGCTGGGTGGGCAGAGCCAGGATCTCTGAATTCAAGGCAAGGCTGGACTGTGTAGTGAGTTCTAAGCCAGCCATGGTTACACAGTAAGATCCTGTCTCAAAAGTAACACGAGTCAAGGACTGGAGAGATGGCTCAGAGGTTAAGAGCATTGCCTGCTCTTCCAAAGGTCCTGAGTTCAATTCCCAGCAACCACATGGTGGCTCACAACCATCTGTAATGAGGTCTGGTGCCCTCTTCTGGCCTTCAGGCATACACGCAGAAAGAATATTGTATACATAATAAATAAATAAATATTTTAAAAAAAAAAAAAACGAGTCAAAATATTTTTGGGGCCAAGCGGTGGTGGCACACGTGCCTTTAATCCCAGCACTTGGAGGCAGAGGCAGGTGCATATCTGTGAATTCAAGGCGAGCCTGGTCTACAAAGTGAGTTCCAGGACAGCCATGACTGTTACATGGAGAAACCCTGTCTCAAAAATTTCAAAAATATATATATATATTTTGAGTGGTTGAAGAGATGGTTCAGGGTTTAAAGGCACTTGCTGCTGGCAGAGGACCTTGGATTTGATTCCCAGCACCCATGTGGTGGCTCATAACTATCTGTACTTCAGTTCCAGGGCATGCTGTGCCCTGTGCTGGCTCCACAAGCACCAGGCACACATGTGGTGCTTAGACATTATTGCAAGCAAAACACCCATACACAATAAAAATATTTATTTGAGCTTCAAGTTTAGGCTTTAGTAGGCTGGAACCCTCATAGGAACAGAGGACAGTGAACACAAGCTGATTTCCATTGCGCATCTCCTGTGAGCATGGTATAGAGTTAATCCAGTCTCTATGTATTTACATCCCAGACTTTAGAGGTTGATGGTCTTTTCCTGACTGTCTGGGTCAGCACCTGAAATCATGTAGGGACATGTGTGGGCGGCTGTTTACTCCAGGGGCAGTGCAGACCCACCCTGGAACCGTCTCGCAAGCACACATCCCCACCACAGTCTGCTCATAGGCTGCTTTACTTCACTTGTGTCCCTGTGCTTTCTGACTGAGCTCTAGCTGAGGATGTGAGCTGGATTGGCCTCAGGGAGAGAGAAGGCACTTAGTCTGTGCTCCCCTGGGTGTCAGCTGCACGCCCTGTCTGCCAGCTGGAGGCCAGCTGGGAGTTGTTTTTCTGATTGTCAGACCCAGGCTCCTTACTTGCACTTAGGGGAAGAGCATCCAAGCCTTGGTACAAAAGGTCCCTCTTTTCATGGCTTTGGAAGAAGCTGTGAATGAGCTCATTATCACTGCAGCCCAAGAAAGGGGGACAGGCGATCCTTGTCTGGCTGTCTAGACCTACCCCTGGCCGAACACACTGGACTGAGGCGCAGATGGGGCAGCTTGATTCCAGCCCCCAGTAAGCAAAGCCAGGTGCTGAGACAGGTGGTCCATACCAGGGGCTGTGCTGAGGCCATTTAGCTGCTTTGAGGCTCACTGTCTCTGCTGTGGTCCAGAGGAAGGTCAGTTTTGATGTCTGTTTTCCCCCAGTGCATGCAAAACTTCATCTAGCCTCCCATCCAGGGCTACACAACCCCCTCCCACACACACACCTCAGGGCTAGCAGTAATGGCCACCACTTATCTGCATCGTGCTCACGGTCTGCCAAGCATGACTCTAGGTGCTCGGAGCGTAACAGAGCAAAGTTGGCACTGTGTCCTCGGGAAACCCCAGTTCTGCCGACGAGCAGTGACTAGTGCAGACCACTGGGCTTCCGAGTCCAGGAAAGGGGTCGCGTCTCCATCCCCAGTCCACACCCTCCTGCCTTAGACCCTGGGAGGGTAGCCAGGTGGGGCTGGCCGTGAGCTGGCGATGCTGACCCCGAGTTGACCCCTCTGCTCTCCTCCTTCTGTTTCAGATTGAGAAAATCATGAGCTCGATTGGAGAAGGAATTGACTTTTCTCAGGAACAGCAGAAGACCTCAGGTACTGTACTGCTCCCCACCTTGTAAAAACACAGGCCTCTCCCTGGCCCTGGCAGCCTCAGCTTCTTCTCTGACCCAAAACAGACGTCTGTAGGAGAAAGGGGCCAGCCTGGGCCACGCCCTGCTCTGGACCTTATGGAGAAACGGCCCTGCATTCTGGGGGCAAGTGTATGGATTGAACATGAGGCTGGCTGTGAAGAAAAGGGGTTGTAATGTCGTGGCTGTCCGGTCGCTCATTGCTTCGGACTTCATCAGAATGGCCACACTGGGGTTACTTCCTGACGTGGCCCTGGCACCAGCTGGCCCTGAAAACATGGCCCCATATGCCTTGTTTACTACTCTGGCAGTCTGGGCTGGGTGAGTGTGCTCCCTGCCAGCACTTGTCAGAGTCTCCGGGATCCCTCAGTCTTCCGCCCGTGTTACCCAGATCCCCACAGAACAGGCCACTCTGTTCATCCAAGCCATTGGGGTAAGGTCTGTCTTGCTTTTCCTTTTTGTGAAATGGGCCATCATGCCAGGTTTCTTTCTCAGAAGAGAGGTCCCTAAAGTGCCCCAGAACCCTCCTTCAGACCCCAGAACTAGGCCATCTCGGAGGAGGCCCAGCCTCCCTTTCTGATGAGTGTGCCCCCTCTCCAGGGTTCCGTGCCTGCACCTCCTTTAGCTGTGACCCAGCACTCTTCCTGGCCCTTCCCAGTCTTAGACATCTTTGCCCTGCCAAGAGGCCTGATGGAGGCGGGGTGGGTCCTATTTGAGAAAGGAAATGGGCTTTGCTGGGCAGAGTCTGGGCTCCTGGAGCCGTACTGCCCTGAGTTCAAATCCTGGTTCTAAATACAGACTCCAGGGCAAGTCATTCATTTCATCCTACCTGAGTACCAGGCTCCTTCCAGCACCTCTTAGCCACTTACCGCATAGTAAACCCATCAGATACTCATGCGCTTGAGTGAATGGAAGCCATGCCCATTTCTATGACACTGGAGCTAGATACCCAAATTATCAAAAGACATGTCTTACAACTGCTTCGTGCCTCTGCCAGCTACCAACAGTCCATCACACTAACAAAGGCCTGCCGTGTAGAGACGATAGCCTGGCTCCCTTCTGTTTGTACTCCCCATTCACTATAGAGTAGCTCCGAGTGTAGCTTCCAAAGGCCTGGTCCCTCTGGACACAATGCCCGTAGTGACCTATTGAGATGCCGGTGCCGTGTGGTTCCTGTCTATCTGTGACCTTTTCCCCCTCCCTGGCTGAGTGTCCTACTCTAGGTGTGTGCTCCCTTGCCTGGCCCCTGCGTCCTCCTCTGAGGAGCAGCAGGTGCAGTAGCCTCGCTTTGCCGTTTTTTTGCTGAACAGGACAATGTTTCCTAAAGGGACAAGTTAACTGTGGGTTGTGTTGCCCCTTGGTCCCCTCTCCTGGTTGTCCTCAAAACTGCCAGCCCAAGTTACAGGCATGATTATTCTGTGCCTGTAAGAGTTTCCTGCCCCCCAAACTTGAGGTGCCTTCGTCTGCACCGCGGCATCGCTCCCAGGAAACCTGTCATCTCACTCTGGCTCCCTCAGCAGCAGCAGCAGCTTCTGCTCCAATGTCCGATCCCTGATGTATTTTCCTGAGCGTAGAAGGGGGAAGGGTGGGAGGAGAGGAAGGGGAGGGCCAGACACGAGAGTGAGCAAGGACTGAGGAGCCGGCAGCCGGCAGCCAGCAGTGTGGAGCCCCGGAGCCTGAGACAAAGCACTCTGCTGCGGCTCTAAGCGTGCACATCCACCAGCCTGGACCACAGCTGCCCAGCCCTGGGATTACAAGCAGGAATGAATCAGCAGTGGGGGCCATACAAGCTCATGAGCATTCAAGAGCCTGCTGCGTAGGTTCCTGGAGCTGACTTTCCATTCAAGGGCAAGTCTAGGAGCCCCCAGACTCGGCATTTTGGAACACTGCTACAGCCTGCATCCAGAGACTACCCTGTCACCACCCACCATCTGTTCTGCGGAGGACAGGAGAGGAGTGACGGCTGCCACAGTTGGTCAGCAGGGTCCCTAAAACAAGCAAATTGGCATTGTCCTGCCTTGAAGGGCAGAGACTGCCAGTAACGGCAGAATGACTTTCACCGTGTCGAGAAGAGTCCCCGGGAGGTGATGTCTCTGTAGCTGCTGCTTCTTTCTCCTGCCTTGAAGCTCTCTCTTTCTCCCCTTCTTTATCTTTCTTTTGCCCGTTCTTACTGCAAGAACCAAAGAAGTAAGGTGGGATACGTGAAGGCGTCCAGCTCAGAACATCTGAGGACTGCCGGGAAGGACTGAACTCTCGTCCTCCCTGCACTGCCACAGTCCTGTGCCGACCGTAGAGCACAGTGAATAACTGTTCCCCTTGCCTGTGCGTCTGTGGAGATGGTGAGACCAGAGACCCCAGGAAGAAAGCTGTGTGTGCCACACGGCCAGAGAGCAGCGCAGTGTAAATAGACGATCTGCCGGCTCCTGACAGACAAGTGCCGCCTCCTTCTTTTATCTGCTTGGGTTTTGTCTTCTTTGACCAAGAACTGAACAGCCCGGCGGCCACTGAAGACGGGGAGAATGAACAACAACGCACTCCCAGAAGCCAACCCAGACCAGGAAGGCAGCTTCTCACTCAGCGTCTCAGCCCTGGAGGCACCCAAGTTTGCTGGCCACACAGCCCGGTAGAAGACCATGCCATTGGCCCAGCAGAGCCACACCTGAGCCTGATTCCCACACTGCCCCCTGACTGTCCTGAGCTAGGAGCGCAAAGAGCTGGGGCCATGGTTTGCTTATTCCGGGACTGCTGGGGGACAACAAGTAAAAGTCCCTTCTCTCCCCCTGCCATGTTGTGTGCTGCTTGTGTTGCATGTGCTGGGCCCCTGTGAACAGCCGCCACTGCTTCCTTCCCGGAGCCCTCGCTGTGTGCCTGTGCCCCTCAGCTGCATGAAGACACGCGTTCGCTCGCGCCTGACTGGTTTATGCTGCAAGGTCGCAGAACTAGCCCCTCGCCAGAGCCTGCAGCAGCTCTAGAAGCTGCATGGAGAGGAGCGGCCAGGCTGGTGGGCACTTAGGAGCTCTAGTGTCCCCCTCTAATGCCTATGGGGACAGACTTTCTGCCATGCCTCTGTGTGGACACTGATTAGGAGTTGACCCAGAGACCGCTGGGGGTTGGCTCCCCCAACCCCTAGGGCAAGATCGTGCATGTGCAGCCTCGGCCCTGGTCCCGGACAGCTCACACGGTGGGGTGTGAGTGGGCAGCAGCCGCCCGAGTTGGCCCGTGTACAGTACCAGGCAGCTCTGCCCTGCCTGCACGGAGGAGAGAGCAGAAGCTGCGTGCTGCTCTCTCTGCTCTCTTGTACATAGTCTGGCTGCTTTATGGTAATGAGTATGATGTGGCAGTGCCATCTGTCTTCCTCTGAGTGCCGCTGCTACCGCCTTAATGGGTTTTCCCTTTTCAAGCGTCTGCCGATTCCTCTCTCGTCAGGTTCTCGGACGCTGGAGCAGAGCGTCGGGGAGTGGCTGGAGTCAGTCGGCCTGCAGCAGTATGAGAGCAAGTTGCTGCTGAATGGCTTTGATGATGTCCGCTTCCTGGTAAGTGCTTGCAGGCCACCTCAGTGGCCACGACTGGTGCTGCTTGTTGAACCCCGGGTTCCCTGACCTGAGCCAGCGGGAGTTTGAAAGCACGTAATCCCCTACCCCAGGGAGGAGCTAGGAAGTCAGCAGAGTGCCTGATGCCAACTTTGCAGACACTCCTGGCCCCACTGTCTCTGTCCCATGCCATTCGGGTGGAGCACTTTCTGAAGGATCCCTGCTTCTTAGACTGGATGCTTGGGTATCTTGGCCATCGTGTGGAGCCAATCCCCAACAGCTTTGGTGGGCGGGACAGCCAAGTGCCCCATGGGGACCCAAGTCCCATCTCAGGTGGATGCTAGGAATTTCCTTATTTTTCAGACCTTTGCTGTTGTCACTGAAGCACAGGTCCCTGTCTCCCCAGCCAAGTGAGACAGAGGCCAGGGCCACGTGTGCCTGACCTCAGGCTGTCAGGGAAAGGCTGAATGTCAGTTTGGTTGCTTTTCCAAGGTTCAGTCTGCACTCAGAACACAAGGGGTCAATGGAATAACCGGGGCTTCTCCGCTCCCTGGGGAGTGGGGACTCAGCTTAGACTCCGGGCTTAGGAGTCAATGGTCCCACTGTTGTCTGTCTCCTCGAAACCTTGCCCAGTGTGTCTGTCCTCGTGGGTCATTCAAGGCAGTACCTGAGCCAAGGCATGCCCAGGAGCTGTGACATCACAGCAGCCATGATAGCCGATGTCCTTACAGTGGGCTGTGTGCCCATGTCGGCAGTTCATGTATGTGAGCTCTGTGACTTCCCAGCACCATGGCGTGTGCTGTCGTCGTCACCTGTTTCCCGTTACGTGGTTTGGCCAGGGCCGCACTGCTGGTAACTCGCCAAATGAAAATGTGTGCTTGGGAGTTACCAGGCAAGAAGCCGCTCTCTGGACAGTGCCGCCTGTTCTCTCGTTTTTTGGGTGTGGCAGAACTATTTAGAAGCTGCACACCTTGGTAAGTGAGCAAACCCACTGCCCTGTTCCTCCCATTTAGTCCTGGGGCTCCAGAGCGTCCCCTCGCTGCAGAGCTGTCACTGTGTGCACTGTCCTGCCCTCGTGTGAGGGGCACAGAGCCCCAGTGGGGTGGCGGGGTTTACTCTGTCAGCACAGGGTTTCGTGTCTTCGGGGGGCCTGCTTTGGTTTCCAGGGAAGACCTGGTGGGTGCAAGTCTGCAGTGAGCCAAGGTTGGGCTCTTTTTCAAACTTTAAAAGCTGCAGTTTTTAAAATTGTTTTTCCCTTTGTAAAATTTAAGCTGTGTGGGTGTGTTACGGTTCCTGGACTCTCGCTTCGGACTCGCCACACTCTTTAGGGAAGGACCATGAACTAGGAAGGCGGTGGGTCTGTCCGTGGGAAGGACAGCTGGCCCTGGCTGTGGGGTTTTGTGGTCTTTCCTTCTAAGTCCTCCCTTCACTGTGCCTCTGGCAGGTCAAACAAGAGTGGCTGAGACCTGCAGACCTCCCCAGTGCTCCAGGGGCTGAGCCTGCAGATTATGGGACACAGCTCCTAAATTTGGAAAGGGTTACTTCTCCAGCCCTTGAGCAACACCAGGGCTACCTGACCCTACCTAGAACCAAACCAGAAAACGCCTAGATAACATTTTTGGGGAAGCAGGACCCTGAACCACATGCCCATATAAGGTGCAGAGCCTGTACCAGAAAGACCCTCCACCCTGTAGCCAACAGCTTGGGTTCTCCAGGGCAAAGCTCTTTGGTCTGGAGCATCCACAGGAGCGCCCACCCAGCAGTGGCCTGAGCACACCTGAGTTTAGTATGTTGCTTCAGGTACCTGGAGGGGCCTGAGTGGCAAACCCCATCCTGGGTAATTGTATGTTAACTGCCAGGTGAACTTGAGAATAAGTTTTAGCAGAGGCATGTTCCCATCCCGGAAACACTCACTAAGCACGTGGTCCTGGTGTACCCCGTCCAGTTTGGTTCACAGTAGGCTGTGAATGTTTCACCTGGTTCTAAGATTCCCTGGAGATGTTTCTACTGAATGCAAAGTAGCTCCAGTAACCCCAGATCCAGATGGGTTGGGAACATCTGAACACATGTTTGCGTGTCAGGGTGCTCGTGAGCATGGTGGAGCTCTGTGCATGCTAAGGTGTGTTCCAGGCCGATCTGCTTTCACCATGCCAGATCATCTCTGCCCTGATGTCTTCAGTGACGGAGGACCCAGTGCTCTGGCTGCTTTAATGCTCACATTCACACTGAGTCCTTATGCCTTCTGTCTGCCCCCCCAGCTTCACTTTGGGGCCACACAGAAGACTTATGTCCTCTAGACAACTGAAAGCTTCATGGTGGCTTTACAGGTTCTATGTTTTCTGGGCTCATGCTCTTAGTCCTGACTGTTCCCATGGTGATTATGATGAATTTAGGCTAGCACTTTATGGCTTGAACCTCTTCCACACCCTTGCCTGTAGGCAGAAAGGGTCAAGCCAAGGCCGTGAGAGCTACATGAGCTCTTGTGCTGATAGAGACTGATGCAGGGCTCAACACATGGACCAGGAAACCAGGCAAGGGAGTGTGGCTGCCCTGCCAGCCAGCAGCCACCACACTGTCTCATGGCCCTTTCATCTTCACCACAGACCATGTTCACAGGAAATGGGCTTTCCCAGGAGTAAGGAGCAAACACATTCAATCAGTTCAGAAGGAGGGCATTGATGCTGGCACACCTGTGCCTTCAAGCTTGCTGAGGCACAGTGACAACCTCGTGGAAGTGCTGATGGCATAAGTGATGGTGGCTCCGAAGCCAGAGGGTTGTGATGGATGTGAAAAGACATAGGATCAAAGAATGTCTGCTAGAGGGAGACCACGTGGGGCTGTGGGGAGCGCACAGAGGGATGCATGACCCACTGTGCACGGGCGGTATAAGGAGTGCCAAGATACACACCTGCGCGGCTCTGTGCATGGGCGGTGTAAGGACTGCCAAGATACACCTGTGCTGATCTCTGGGCGATTCATCCTTTGGAGGGAATAATGGGTTTCCTCTGTCTTCTGCTGTGAATGGGGGTGAAGGAATGGCAGATCCTGCTGCAGACATCAAGTTCAGAAAGCAGTAGCATGGTGGAGCAGCCTCGTGCTAAGACCTGAGTGAAGGCTCTAGATGCTGTAGAACAGCCACTTTCTGCTGCACACAGGACCCAGAGCAGCATCACCCAGGACCACAGGTGGGACAGTGGAGGACCAGAGCACTGAGAAGGTTACAGCAGAGACTAGTTCCAAACTTGGACCTGTGCTTACCGAGTCTAAAGGGGAAAGCAGGTGATGGGCTAGAGACTGCTGGTGATGAAACAGGAAGCTGGCTTGAGAGCTGGGCCTGATGAGGCCAGAGGGTGAGCTGCACCTGACCCTGGAGTCCTGAAAGTCATGTGAGGTGCCTTGATGTCTCTGAACGCTGTGTTGAAGAGTCTTTGTCTTGTGGCTCCCACCAGGCAGAAGGCCTGTGTCCAGGTCCACCCTGGCCTCCAGAGGTTGGTTGAAAGTGTCAGGACATTCGGTGTGGAATGTGGCTCCAAGTTGGTTAGAAGCAGACAGGATGGGAAGGAAGTTGCTTCTTACGCTGCACCTGAGAGGCCTCCAGCTGCCCCCACTGCTTTCTTTCTCCACGGGATCTGCTGCAGTGCTGATAGGCTCTCATGGGGTTCCTGTCTGTTTTGAGGTTATTGGTCTTGACTCTCAGCACCGCTTGACCAGGAGCCCCTTCTCTGTCACCCAAATCCCCAGGCTCTACGGTGCCGTCCTGTTCCGCAGGCTGTTCCCTTCAAGCCACGCTGCTTGACCCATGGGTCTCCTGCCTTGGCCCCTGTGCTCTCTATGGCCACTTCCTCTTTCTGTGCCTCCCCCCCTTACCTTTGTTGCTGTGAACCGCAGCCAACTGGAGCAGAGCGGCCCAGATGCTGCACAGCATCCAGCTTCTCGCCCTCCCAACTCCCCGAGTCTCTGCACAGCACTTTGTGAGCCAACTGCTGGGCTACAATTTTCTCTGTATTTACACGGAACCCAAAGCAGGAGGTTGGTAGAGATGAGGCGTAGACAGGCGTGTTCTCAGAAAAGCCTATGTCCTTTTTGGGCTACATCAGCCTTGCGATGTGAGAGCTAAACTCAGGTGCCCCAGGTATTGATGGTCCCTTGATCCAAGTTCCACCCACTCACCTTCCAAAAGGCTGATAAGGGAATTGAGGAGAATCTGTCGTCTCTGTGCTCTGCAGCCTGACCTGTGGTGGCACATGCTCATAACACCTGCATGGGAAGGCCAGGTTGTGGTCACCATGAAATAGCCAGGGAAAGCTCAAGAGAAAACTCACAGCTCTGCTTGGTTCAATGAGCTTAAGTGAAGACAATGTATTCTCTAGAGAGCTTAAGTGAAGACTGTATTCTCTAGATCCTTTCCAGCGTCTCTGGACAGGGTGCTCCTCCTCCTCCTCCTCCCTGTTCATCCTACCTGTGAGATGTTGTTTACCAGTGTCCTTCATGGTCCCATGCATTCGCATAAGCTCCAAAGGGAGCGTGCCATTATTACCCTAGCGGGCGAGCGGCTGTTACTGCGTGGAGGCTGAGGGGCCATAGGGTGGTGCATGCCCTCCTCTGGAGCAGAGCGGGCAGCAATGGCATCTGCACGGATTGAGCTGCTTTTGCCTATCAGTGCCTGCAGACACACAAGACTGAAACCAACCAACTCTCGGCTGACTCTGGCCCAGCAAACCCACGCTGCAGAAGTGGGGAGAAAACCAGCACCTCTGCCTCTCCCAGATCAAAAGACAGAGACAACAAGAACCTGCCTGGATAAACCCCAGCACCTCCACAGTTCTTTCCACAAGGAGACAGCAAGATGGTGTGCACTGTTCAAAGGTGTCTAAGGCCAGGCAGTAGTGGCACACGCTTTGAACCCTATCACTCTGAAGGCAGAGACAGGTGCATTACTGTGAGTTCCTGCTCGGCTGGTCTACATAGAGTTCAGGCCAACCCCAGAAACATAGTGAGGTCCTGTCTCAAAAACAGAACGGAGGGCAACAAACATTAACTCACGGAGAAAAATGTACCATCTTGAGGCAAAAAACAAAGGAAAAGAAAAATGATGGTGTCCCCTACCATAGGGGACAGATAGACAAATGGCCTTCACAATTGCTTTGTGCATCCTTCACTTTCGAAGTGTTCTGGAGTAAAGCTGCATAAGTTTCCTACTGAGGAAAACACTTTCCTGGTGTGGAGAAGGCAGGACTCAGTGCACACAAACCGGAGACAGATGGTAGAGGAGGGGCTCCCTGCTCTGCTCTTTCTGGTAGCGCTCTCTAGTGAGCGAGATCCTCAGTCCTGAAAACAACCAGCCACAGCACAGCCCATGGATGGGCTGAGTGCATCCTAGCCTCTCCGCCCCTCCCATGGAGTAACCTGCTCTGGGGTCTCCTTTGCATTCTGCAGCTGATCCTGGCCCAAAGACTGGAAAGCAGTGCAGCTGTCATTGCTTCCCTCCTGCCCGTCTCCTATCTGGAATGTTCCTTCACAGATGCTGCTCCTTAGATCCACAGAAGAGAAGGAGATCAGAGAGGTCACCCTCTAGTCTGGGACCTGATTGCTGGGGTGCTGCCTATGTGGCGTCTGGCAGAGCCCAGGACTGTGCCTCTTAGCATGTCCCTCCTTTGGATTCAAGGAAGTGGTGGAATCCAGCCTTTCCTGCCTGCTGTGTGCAGCTGGGGAGCTCCCTCCCCTCAGCTGGGCTTCCCTGGAGCCCTAAACCTGGGAGGATAAGGTCTTTCAAATTGAGGTCTACACTCCCCAATGTACTTACCCTGCAGCCCCTTGCCATCTGCCCCTCCCCTGGCCTCAGCCTGGCTGCCTTGGTCTCTGAAATGTGTCTTTTACCCCACTGTGAAGGCATGCATGGCTACGTGGCTCCTCACTAGGGTCAGCTGATGTCGGGAGCACGGACAGATTGTGACTGGCGCTGCTTTTGGTGGGTGACAGCCTCATTCTTGGTCTAAGACCTGGTTCGCTGCCCTGCTCTCTAGCTGTCCAGCCCTTGCCTACTGTTGCAGGGCCTTCTGCGCCCTCTCTCCCCAGGATTTGCTGGACCACCATTTGTTACCCTGTATTGTTTAGGCAATAAGAGAAGAAAGTGAGTGTCCAGCAGACAGAATATGCAGTCAACCCTCTCTAACAGTAGGCTCAGCCGTTGGTCAAGAGTGATGTAGCAACGTAGACACAGAACAGTTCAATAACAACTTGGCATTGTGCTGTGCTGAGCTTTGTAAGTACTCTAGAGAGATAAACCGTAGGGAAGAAGGTGCAAGCTGAGTCAGGAGAGGGCGTGTCGGGGCAGCAGGATCCCCCGATCCATGCAAACACCATCCCCTTCCCATGGCATCTGACGCTGCCAAGGTCCCAGGGAGAGGAAGGGACACAGCAGGAACTGCTCTGGGAGCCATATTTCCCATTGTACCCTTCCTCCACTTGTTCCCCTCGTCTTCCTCAGAGCTCACAGCTCCTGACCCTGGACTAGGGTTTGATTCACATAGAGCTGGCAGAAGGAGCATGATGGAAGTGGCTGTTGTCCACGCTTCTGGAAGTTCGTGTTGGTTTACCACGTGTCGGTAGAGGGACAGTCTGGGTGTGTGGCCTTACCTATCAGCAGACCTTAGATGCAGTCCTGAGCAGCTCTCAGGACTATTACAAAGTCTATTACAGCTCTCAAGCTGGTGGTGTCCTCTGTAGGTCTTTGTCCCACACACAGGTGCTGAGGTGGAGGCGGGGCCACCAGGCCATGGTCTGCATGCACTGCCCCAAGCTGCCTAACATGTCCAAGT
>NC_022028.1:52266995-52296186 GCF_000317375.1 Microtus ochrogaster | reverse complement strand
ATCCCAGCACTCAAGACGCAGAGGCAGGGGTGTCTCTTAGTTGCAGGCCAGAACTACACAGTGAGAGAAACCTGTCTCAAAAAACAATACAAGCCAGGTGGTAGCGGCACACGGCTTTAATCCCAGCACTCAGGAAGCAGAGACAGGCGGATCTCTGAGTTGGAGGCCAGCCTGGTCTACAGAGTGAGTTCCAGGACAGGCTCCAAAGCTACACAGAAACCCTGTCTCAACACCCCTTCTCCCCCCTCAAAAAAAACCCTTGTGTCTGTTACAATGGGACAGTCTCGTGGGCTACGGGTGTGGGGTCTCACTGCTTGGGTTTAGATCTAAGCTCTGCCCCCAGATATAGAAATTCTGGAAAATTCTGATTGCCAGGTGTCTCCATTTTCTCATCATCATTGTGGTGGTGAGGTCAGGTAGCCCGTGTAAAAGCAGCACCTAGGAAGCAGGCCTGTGGCCTGCCAGCTGTCCCTACTTCCCTGTCAGACTCAGTGCGACGCCATGCTGTCTCTGCAGCTTCCCCAGTCGACCGGTCTGTTCTGTGGTGGAGGTCAGTGGGAATGCTGAGTGCAGCTTAGCTTGGACCCACTCCTGCTCCTACGGCAGGGGGCTCCGCTTGAATAGTTCTGACTCCGGCTCCCTTGTGAGGCTGGCTCCCTGAGCGCTGTCAGCCTGCTTTTGTCCACTCAGCTTTGGCCGACAGAGCTATCTGTGGGGAACGCAGAGCTTTCCCTCCAAGGTGATGCAAAGGGGTTGTGAGTGTAGCTCCATGTGCTCTGGGAATGGACAGTCTGAGCAGGTTTGTCTTCAGCTTATGCTGGCCGCTGTCTGGCCGTCTTCGTGCCTTCACTTAGTAGCTGCGACAGAAAAATCTGGCATGGGGTCATGGCAGGCTGACTCACAGGACGCCAGGCTCCAGTATAGGAAGGACCTAACTTCTTCTCTGTCTCAGGGCTCCAATGTGATGGAAGAGCAAGACCTGAGGGAGATTGGCATCAGTGACCCACAGCACCGGCGGAAGCTGCTGCAGGCTGCACGCTCCCTGCCTAAGGTGACCCTCCCAGGCCAGGGCTGTTCTCTTGAATGCCTAGACCAGTGGTTCTCAACATGTGGGTCCTGACCCCTTCACAGGGGTCACATTGTCAGATAGCCTGTGTATCAGATATCCTGTGTATCACAACAGTAGCAAAATCACAGCTATGAAGTAGCAACAAAGTAACTTTATGGTTGGGGTTAACACAACATGGGCAACTGTATTAAAGACATCAGGAAGGTTGAGAGCCTCTGACCTAGGTTGAGCGGAAAGGAGCCTAGCTCTGGGGCATGCAGGTCTTGTCCGTCCCATGTCTGCCCCCATAAGAGCCCAGCAGGGCACAGGGTCTTCATTCCTTCCTTGTAAAGCCTGCAGGGTTTCAGAGGTAATAAGTGTCTTGTCTGATTGGGCAAGAGGATCTAGGGTCCTCTTGGCACAGAACCGAGGCCCATAGTCTTGACCTGTCACTGGTGCCCTCTTTGGAGTCCCTTTTGACTCATTAGAGCCCAGGCTAGCCTATCTTGACCCCAGAGAAGCCTGAGAGGAGCAGGCATGAGAGGCAGCAGCAGCAGAGAAGCCTGGCTTCTCTGAGGCTACCAGCCTCCATCCCTTGACTGTTAGTGCCGTGGGCAGTGTCCCATTGATCCTTTTACTAACCCAGAGTTCAGGAAGTAACTGCTTCACTGGCACACACTATATTCTTGCCCTTACAAGCCTGTGACCTCCCAGAGCTCATGGAGAAGCATCTGTCACCCCTCCCCCCAACCTGCCTCAACCAACGGCCCCCCCTCCTTATATCCAGCAGCTGCTACCTCTCAGAGTGGTGATGGGCTGTGCCAAGGGAGGGTCTCGGGGTAGCCCTTGGTCTCCAGGTTCTTGCTCTGTGACTCAGATGCCATTCTGCCTCCTCACATCACAGGTGAAAGCTCTTGGCTATGATGGGGTCAGCCCCCCCTCGGTGCCCTCCTGGTTGGACTCACTGGGGCTGCAGGATTACATCCATTCCTTCCTGTCCAGCGGCTACAGCTCCATCGACACTGTGAAGAACCTCTGGGAGCTGGAGCTTGTCAATGTGAGTGCATCGCGGGAGGCTAGGGCAGGAGGGGCTGAGGAGCCCAGCTCCACTCACCACCCCTCTGCTCCGCCACCAGGTCCTGAAGGTTCACCTGCTGGGCCACCGTAAACGCATCATCGCCTCGCTTGCGGAAAGGCCCTATGAGGAGCCACCCCAGAAGCCCCCGAGATTTTCCCAGCTAAGAGTGAGTTCAAGGAGGGAGACGGTCTATGACTCTGTGTTTTCGTCCTGGTTACATGACTCAGGATAGCAGACAGCAGTCCCTGCCTTCTCCTGCTGGACTCACACACAGGAGAGTGGCTTCTGTCCTTTGCAAGGGTGGCACCTCTTGTCTGTATCCCAAGGTGCCGAGATGGCCACTAACCAAGGACCACTTTAACTGTAGGAAGGAACGCGCATAAGCAGTTCCCATGGGGCCGCACCTAGGGCTGATAAATGTGAGCACACGGCCCAGGCAAGGCCTAGTCACCTCTGTCCACAGCTCTTGGCCACTTGCGCACCTCCTTGCTCTCCACCCCTCAGCTCTGGGCTCACCCTAGGTAGCCTCAGAACAGCCGACACCTTCAGCTGGGAATTTAACCAGTTTCTCGCCCAACAGTGCCAGGACTTAATCTCCCAGACGTCATCCCCGCTGAGCCAGAGTGACTCCTGCACAGGGCGGTCAGCAGAGCTGCTGCTGCCCTCGGCAGACACCAGCAGGAGGCGCCATGACAGCCCGTACGACCCTGGGGCAGCCTCTCGAGTAGAGCGCTTTAGAGTCCAGGTGAGCAGAAGGGTCAGAACCTGCAGGGATCGGCAGCAGGAGACAGCACTGCTGCCTACTTTACCCTACCCAAGGGCCTGCAGGAGCTTTGAAAAAAGCCACCTCCACCCCTCCATCTTCAGGTCTGGGGCTCTCCTGCGGCTGGTCCTCCCGTCTAGCCCTGCAGGCTCTTGCTCATTCCCATGGCCATCCCATCCTCTCACTCATCCTGGGCCCCAGAGCTTCGTTCTGTGTAGCTGAAAGCTCCTTGTCCTCCTGTCCCACCAACCCTGCAGAACCACAACCCAGTTCCCTGTGTGCTCCGCCCCCTGTTCTTAGACTCACGGGCACAGCTAGATATTTCCTGCTTCCCTATGCTTCACTAGGGCAAGGCTGGTGCAGTCTCGCATTCTGGGCTCAGCCTTTGGAGCCTTCACCCTCACACATTCTTCCAGGGCTTGCCTGTCTGTCCTCCTGCCTTGCCAAGCTCTGGCTCTGCCCCTTGCTGCAAGTAGCCTTCTGGACCCCAGCTTGGCAGGTATCCCTGCCCCTCTGGGAGAGCTCTGACACCCTGCACACACTCCCCGTCACTGGGCGTCTCCCTGTTCTCTCCGCACTCCCTCTCCTTCCTGCAGCTGTTTTACAGACGTGAACACTGCCAGCTGTTCGGTTCTCTGTGGAGCCTGCACATAATGGTAGAAGTCTGAGCTCTTTTCTGAACCTGTATCTCATCCCCTGCATAGACTCTTGTCTGAACTACCCCAGTTGTTAGCAGAGGGCCCATTTAAATCGCATCCTTTGCCCAGGACTCAGCTCCATGGCTTCAGCCTTTGTTTTTATGCGATACATGCCTACAGCTTGTTTCCACACATCCTGCTATGTGCGTGCTCCTGTCTCGGGTGCCAGAGCTCTTTCTGGCTGCGCTTGCCCTGAGAGCACCTCCCTTGGCCCCAGTGCTGCTCAGGTGCCTACTTGCCCTCTGCACCTGACTCCTGCACTTGCTGGGGTCACTGGTTTCCCCACTCTTGGGTATGCTAGAGGCCAGAAGGTGAATTTGTGAGCTCCCCTGGAACAGGCGAGCAGTGTCCAACTGTGTGTTTTTACAGGAGGAGCCCAGTGAGACCAAACTGACCCTCCGTCCGCCCAGCCTGGCTGCCCCCTATGCTCCGGTGCAGAGCTGGCAGCACCAGCCAGAAAAACTCATCTTTGAATCCTGTGGTTATGAGGCTAATGTGAGTCGCTCACGCTCCCCCAGATGGCCACCCTCCCTTCCCTCTGGGGCGGCTGTGCTAAGGGGACAGGAGAGAGGACTGTGTTGGGAAAGGTGACCCCTCTAACAGCAGGATGGCCCACATTGGCTAGGTCATCCTACACAACAGCACACGTGTTCCTGAACCCACCTTCTGCCCCTTCCTTCTGCCCCTTCCAACAGTATCTGGGTTCTATGCTGATCAAAGATCTGCGAGGGACAGAATCCACACAAGATGCCTGTGCCAAAATGCGGGTAAGGGACTGGAGAGAGCTCAGCAGTTAAGAGCACTGGTGCCCTTTACCGAGGACTCTGGTTCAATTCCCAGCACCCACATGGCAGCTCATGAAACTAAAAGGGGAAAACGTGGGGAGGTGGCTGACTAGAGCAGCAAGTGGGAGTGCCAGTTACCACCTCCTGGGCCTACTGCACCACAGAGGGATGGACCTTACGGTCAGATAGCACTCTCAGCCTGCCCCGTATTTCCTACAGAAGTCTACAGAGCACATGAAGAAAGTCCCGACCATCATCCTGTCCATCACATACAAAGGGGTCAAGTTCATCGACGCTTCCAACAAGGTATGGTTCTTGTGAGGCCTGCTGGCAGGTGTCCGCTATGACCAGATGCCTGAGAGAAAACCACCTGAGTTTCATAAGGGCTGGTCTGTGGTCACCTGCCTCGGTGTTTGTGGCAGTATACACGGGGTTGGGGCACGTGTGGTAGAGGCTGTTCACCTCATGGAGCTCAAGAGGGCAGACAGGAAAGGGGGCAGGGACAAGCCTCTGGTACCTCCTACCAGCCAAGGCCGGCCTTCAGTACATGATCCTTCCAGGGACACCTCATTTCCTAACTATATCTTCTGCCGCTGGTCCCAGTGGCTCCTGACCACCTAGCAATCTCACTATGTAGTCCTGGCCGTCCTGGAACTCAGTCTGCAGACCATGCTGGATTTGAGCGCACAGAGATCCACCTGCCTCTGCCTCCCAAGTGCTGGATTAAAGGCATGTGCTGCCATGCCCAGCTCAGACTATTAACTATGAGCACCAGTAAAACTCAGAAACCAGGGCTGGAGAGATGCTAAGTGGGTAAGAGCGCTGCTGACTGCTCTCCCGGAGGACCCAGGTTCAATTTTTAGCATCCACATGGTGGCTCATAATTGTAATTCCACTTCCAGAAAGATGGAATTTCCCTGGCCTCAGCAGGCACCAGGTCCATGTGGCTCAGAACACAGGCAAAACTCCCTAATCATATTTACTTCCTGAATAGTAAAAGTTGGGAGACAAATCTCATGCTCCCGACTTACCGAATGACACAGAATAAAAACTTCACTCTAAGGAATAGCAGAGAAAGATCAGACCAAAGCAAACCAGGGCCCAGCAAGGTCAGTGGTACCCATAGCTCCATGGCTGGCATCTGGGCATGTGGTGTGGTACTGTGAGGGCCAGGGGGGTTGGAAGCCCTGCTGTTTCAGCTCTTGCTTTTGGTCACTGTTCCCAGCTTTTCTTGGGAAATATCCATATTCCTGGTGCCTTCAGTCTCCATTGCTGTAACCGTCACAGCTCCTTGAATTCCCCTGGCCCCATGGTCTTCCTTTGAAGTTGGAGTACAGGCCTCCATGACCCTGTAACCTTTCTCTCTCTTCATGACAGCAAAACTAGCATCTCATAGGTGATGCCAGGGTCTGCCGTCCACTAAAGTAGCTGGGCCCTTAGGCCATGGCTGTGGCTTGTAGATGAAGTCCTGCCAGCAGCTCCCAAATAAACACACAGGGGCTTAGTATGAATTATACATGCTTGGCCAATAGCTCAGCTCAGGCGCGTTACTACCTGAGTCTTACATTTAAATTAACTCACAGTTCTTATCTGTGCTCTGCCATGTGGCTTGGTGCCGTTTCTCAGGACAACATGCCCGTCTTGCTTCCGCATCTGCCCCTCTTCCTCTCCTGGCCTCCTGCCTAACTTTATCCTGTTCAGCTGTTGGCTAGTCACAGCAACACATAGTGTTTCACAGTGGTAGAACACGATCAGATGGCTCCAGGAAAACACCTCCTAACCTCCTAGGTGGCCCCGTACAGGCAGATCACTCTAGCGGTTCCAGCGAGTTCACGCCTCCATCCTCTTGTGTTTGTCATGGGTAGGATAGCCTAATGCCCAGACTGCCTCCAAAGTCACTTTCCTGTTATTCTAATACAGAGCCTTTGGCTCCTCTTTAATGCTACTGCTGTCTTCAGAAACCATGTTGTCCTTGGGCCAGGTTCATTACAGCTTTCTGCCTGGTTTGTTGTTTCCAGTTCTCCCTGTAAGCCTGGCTCAAACAGCCACAGCCATAGCCCCTTCTAATGCAACCTGCTCCACCTCAGCCTCCGTCCAGGGGCAGGGACAGAACGCAGCCTTCTCTGTCCACCTTTGCAGAGGTGCGAGAACCATGTTGTCAGGTTCGGCACTGCTGTAGCTCCACTTCCACGTTACCTGTTCATGCCGTGACCAAGCAGCCCAACCAATTCAGAGCACAAAGGGCTTGTCTGGCTTACAGTTTCAGAAGAGGAAGCACAGCTTGCTCAGTTGTGGTGGACAGGAAACAGTGAGGAGGGCCTGGGCAGGTATAACCTTCCAAAGCATGTTCTCAGTAACCTGCTTCCTGTGCCCTGCCTCTTAAAGTCTCCAGCATCTTCTAGAACATTGCCAAAAGCTGGAGAAAAGTGTCCAGTGTGTGAGTCTTTAAAGCACTTCCTGTTCAAAGGGCAGCAGTGGGCAGAGCCACCTCACTGTCACGTTCCTGGAACTCTGTTTGCTGGTCCCTGGGTGCTCTGCTGCCCTCCTGTGGGGACAGGTGGAGCATGCATTTGCCTAGGAACACTTTGCTGTCTGTTGGCCATGGCCAGGGTGAGGAAAGAGAGGGGTTTGTCTGGAGTTCCAGGCTGGTGAAAGGCTAGGGTGGTAATCTTAGGTGTGCCCCGAGGGACCGTGAGTTCCAGAACACGTTTTTCCTGGCAGAATGTCATTGCTGAGCATGAGATCCGGAACATTTCTTGCGCTGCGCAGGACCCGGAGGACCTGTGTACCTTTGCCTACATCACCAAGGACCTGCAGACAAGCCACCACTACTGCCACGTCTTCAGCACAGTGGATGTGGTGAGTGTCCCCTTGACGACAGCAGGCTCTGCCTTGAGAAGGCAGAGATGAGCAAGGCCATGGAGGGGCCACATTCTGTGACTGGATGGGGATCTGTGCTGGCCTAGCCCTAGCAGGCAGGGGACTGGCCTACGAATGAAGCCCAGTGGTGCCCAGTGCAGTTCTTTTCACAGCAGGAGTGGCAGCCCAGAGGGAAGCACCCTAAGCCTGGCTATTGGTGGCACCTTGGTTTTTTAGCTACGTGTTTCCTAGGTGGGACAGGGCCCCAAGCCGCTGGTAGTGGTACACCTGGCCTTGGCTCTCCTTGCTCCTACTCACCCAGCAGGAAGTCTCCTGTGTCCAGCGCTCTGGGGCTTCCTCCACACAGACACTTCAGGAAGTCTTTGCAGTCCCAGGCTGTGGTGTCAGATGCCCAGTTTTGCCCCTAGTAGCTGCATGATCTAAAAATGTTACCTCTACTCCCTCTGGGCTGTACTGAAGATTACGTGGTGTGAGCTAGTAGCTCCTCGCCTGCGGCTCACAGAGGCACACCTGCTCCTAACTCGCTGTGCTGCATAACCGCAGGCCGGTGGACCACGGGGCACACTACCAATCACTGGTGCTCCCTCCAGAGAAGACTCAGGAAAAAGCACAGTCCCCAGGACACTAGGGATGGGCCGCAGGTGTCTCTTCTTGTGATAGGAGCAGCCTAGCTGGGCTTTGGTTTTAATGATCTTTATTTTTTGTACGACGGCTCTGTCTGCATGTATTCCTTTAGGCTAGAAGAGGGCACCATGTGGGTGTTGGGAACTGAACCCAGGTCCTCTGAAAGAGCAGCCAGTGCTCTTAACCTCTGAGCTGTCTCTCCAGCCCCAGCTTAGCTGGTTTTGAAGTTCAGTGTTTGAAAGAATCATGCCTAAAGGAAACTAAATGTGCTGAAATCCCTCACTTTGAAACAAGTCTGTTGGGTTTTTTTTGTTTTGTTTTGTTTTGTTTTGTTGTTTTTGGTTGAGACAGGGTTTCTCTGTGTAACCCATGGCTGTCCTGAAACTTGCTGTATAGACCAGGCTAGCCTTGAACTCAGAGAGCTGCCTGCCTCTGCCTCCTGGGATTAAAGTCCCTGGCTCTGGGTGCTATTATTAAAGGTGTGTGCCACCATTGCTGGGCTTCAATTTTTATTTTCAAAAAGAAGTTCCCTACTCCCGGTAGGAATAGGGGGTCTGCAGGAATCTGCACTGCTCAGCAGGCTCTCTGCTTCTTCCCAGAACCTCACCTATGAGATCATCCTGACCCTGGGGCAGGCATTTGAGGTGGCCTATCAGCTGGCCCTTCAGGCCCAGAAATCCAGGACGATGGGAGCCTCTGCAGCTGCAGTGATTGAAACAAAATCTTCCAAACCGGTGCCTAAGCCTCGGGTCGGCGTGAGGAAGTCTGCAGTACGTGCCCACTCCCCTCCCCCATCCACAAGGCACCCCAGGGCTTGGGTGGAGCTGGGCACATCAAATGTCTTGTCACTCCTTGGCAGTTGCCCCAGGAAAGCAGCCCTCTTCCTTTAGCTCCCCTCCATCCCTGGGTTCCTCGGGCAGGAGAGGGCAGCCGTCCTGGGGCTGCCATGCGTGGCTACAGCACCAGTGACCCCCCTCCCCCCGTCTGTCTGCTTTGCTCTGCGCCCCAGGTGCCGATGCCCCCCGATACTCGCTGTTGTCACTGTCACCCCTGCACCACCCACCGTCCTTCCTACCTACCGCTGCCGTCTCTTAGTCCTGGAGCCAAGGTCTTTCTGCCTCCCGCTGTCTTGTGTGTCAGGCTCTCTGAAGCGTCCGTGAGCTCTTATATCCCCGTGGTCTCGTGCCCTGCCTGTGACTCTTTTCCTTTCTGGAGCCGCCCTCGCTGTGTGCTCTGCCCTTTGTCTTTGTCGTGTGTCCTCTGCAAAGGTCTAGAATGGTCTGCCCCAGGCTGAGCTCTTGTGCCCACTAGAGGGACCCAGGGGCCGGGGGCTGCTGAGCATTCGTCCCCTTCCTGCCCACCATGACCAGACTGCAGCTTAGAGCGTGAGCTCTAGTGGGGCAGGGTTCCTCCGCGTAGTCCCTGAGGAACTGTTCCAGGCTCCTGGAGGTGCCTGTCCTTCACCTTCAGGGCGGGCAGGTGTGCGGGCCCTGTGCAGAGGCCACATTCAGTCCTAACCCTGTCTCCTTATTTGGCAGCTGGAACCGCCTGACTCGGACCAGGAGGCCCCCCCCCACGCCAGTGTTTCCTGGATTGTGGACCCAAAGGCAGACTCGAAGCGGAGCGTCAGCACCAAGTATGAGACCGCTATCTTCTAAACAGCCACCCTGTCTCCACTACCCCACTGTGCCTTTGCCGCCCGATGGCTCTGCTGTCTCAGCTCTCCTTCCAGCTGCATGGGACCTGCCCTCCTGGCAGCAGCTCTAGACACCTCCTCCCTCACAGCTCCTGCTTTCCACCACCCACACTGTGAACCTCCCTGTGGGCCGAGGACAACTAGGGCAGCTTCCATCCGAGGGCCCCAAAGCCTTTGCACTAAGGCCCTGGGAGGTGAGGAGTGGGGGTAGCTTCCACGGGGACCCCAGTAGCCTCCCCAAGGTTGCTCTCCTCTCCTGTCCAATCCTGGGTCACAGCTGGATGCCAAAAGCTACCAGTTTTCACCTTTCCTGACCCACCTACCACTGTGACCACCAGTGCCAGGCGCCCTGCACACAGCTGCTTTCTCACCTGGTCAGGCCCCGTGATGTAGCTTCACCAGGAACAGACTTTCTGTAAGGGCCAAGGTTGGTACTGGCCACACCCTCGAGCACGTCCAAACAGTGGGTCCTTAGGGACCTGTGTGTGCTTGGCCCCTTTCTGTGCTGTGGGCCTGGCTCTGGAGTCCAGCTCACCAAGGGCATGCCCTGCACACAAGTGCACCTTCTTCCTTCTCAGAGTGGAGCTGCCTGCGCAGAGGGCAGATACTGAGCAGCTTCTCTGGTGTCTGACAGCATTCTCACACTCCCTGTGGTGGTAGGGACCTGAGACAGCCATCATCCAGCCATCCCCACAGCTAGCATCATGGAGCTGTGGGAAGATCAGTCTAGATGGCAGGAGGCAGAAGAACTGGTTCCTGTGGCCTTGGTGCCAACAGTGTAGGACAGTGGAAGAGTCAGTCAGCACTGAGCTGGGACCAGGGCTGGCCCTTCCACCGCCTGTCTTTGTGCCTTCCTGGACAGATGGGCCAGGAGCAGCAGAGGGCTGTAGGCTGTGGAGGGCGCTCCGCTCTGCTCCGCTGGGGGAGGCAGGGACTTCTCTTCTGCTCTGTGTCCTTTCCATTTCCTCCACCTTGCGCAGACTTTGGTTAACTCTTTCCTCCCCCGTTGTTTGCTTCTGCCAAGCTGAGCCACTGAGGAGCCACTGTGCTGCAGAAACAGCCATGGAAAGCACAGGCTCCTGCCCCCAGCACCGAGCCTCGTCGGCAGCTCTGAAGACCCAGGCCCAGCCCTGCCCTGCCCGTAGGATCTCCTTTCAGCGCTTGGTCTGGCAGATCAAACCCAGTCATGGAGGCAGAGAAGACACCAGGCGTCAAGCCAAGGGGACCATAACTCTTGGTGGCCCAAGAGTGGCCTGTCCAGGACATGTGTTTTTAATAGGAAAACGTATTTTTTTTTATATAAATTTTTAACACTTGGTTCCAGCTTCCGGATAAAGCTGTCGATCAAGATGACAGGAAAAGACCTCGTCCGTACAGCCCTCTGCCTTCAGGATGGAGTCCCAGCCTGGGGGTGGCTTGGGGCAGAGCTGAGACTTCAGACTTTTGTTCCCAGCTCCTAGTCTAGAGCTAGGCTGGGGTGATGACACTTGGGCCAGAGCAGAAGTTTCTGGGGTTCCAGTGGGGATGAGCAAGTAGTTTCTGGTGTGGGGAACTCCTTGGTACTCTCCTGTCCACGTTGGCACTGCCCACGGCCGCTGTGCCCTGTGTTGACAGGCTGCAGCAGCCATGTCAGAAGGGAGAAGTGGCTTTGTCTGGAGCGCTAGTGGGATTATCAGCTTGGACCTTGGCTGGCCTCACTCTGGTTCTTTTTGACTGTTGTTTCCTCTTGCTGGACACATCTGTTCCAGTTGTGGAAAAGGCTACGTCCACTGGCAGTCTTCCCGGCTGTGGTCTTGAGGATAAGTGGTGTCCCTCGGACTCTTCCGCTAGCTTTGCTCTTTAGAGTGACGTGGGTGGCAGTCATTCTCCGGGGCCTAAGAACGATGCGGAGCAGAGTACTGGGGGAGGGGACAAGCCAGGCCAGCCACTCCCCAGCGTTTCCGGAGTAGAGAGCAAAGGAAAGAGCAGCACTGAGCCCGTGGGTGCGGTCTCGGGGAGAGCAGGCCAGGCTCGTGCAGATCTGTGACTGCAGCAGGGGCGTGTGCGTGGAGCGCTGCTGGGCGCCCCCTCCTCGTGGCTGCTCCTTGGGAAGCAGGGTTGACCTCTGCTAGGCCTGTGGGCTCTCTGTCCTCTCTGGGAAAGAAGCCAATGGTCCTCCACTGCTAGGTACCAGCGACAGAACTTCCTTTCCCTGCCTCACACTCTCAGCCCTGGAAAGTTGCCCTCAGTTCCCACCGTGCAGGAATCCTGCTCCCAGAGGTGAGCTCGGTGGTGGGCACGAAGCCTGGGGACACTGTAGACACTACGATGAGCTCCAGCTGCATTTTGTTCTAGAAATCCCAGGCAGGCACTTCCCCTTGACGCTGCTATGTCTTATTTATTCAGGGTGTTTCTACCAGAAAGTCTCTGGCTTGTCTGCTCTGGGGCTCCTTTCAAGATTGGTTTCTGAATAGTCAAGAAATTCCTCTTCCACTCCTCGGGGTGGGTCTCTCCCTTTCAGGACAGGTGCCAAGTGGAAGGGTCTGCCTTTGGCACTTGTGCGAGTCATGCCCTGTGGCAAGACCGAGGCTGTGAAGGAACCATTCTGGTCAGAGTGGTAAAATGTGCCCAGTGCTCTTGCTGTGGTGGCTGCAGGCTCCCTTCCTTGCCTCCCGGCCAGCCCACTATCCTGAGCAGGAGGCTCCGGCGGGCTCTGCCTCTGAGGTTGCCTATTCGGGAGTTCTCCAGAAGCCTCGGGTTCGAGCACTCAGAACCCACGGCTGCAATTGTCACAGAGTCTCACAGTTGGCCACGCTGCAGGTCACAGGAGTTGTTGCTCATGGCGGACAGTGGGACTGGATTGTAAGAAAAATGTTATTTAATCTTTGTTTCCGTATTTTGATACTTGAATGACTTCCCTTTTGTTTAACTGTACATAAAATTGTTAATCTGTCCGATTTTGTTTGAATTATGAACACCTTATGGTACCAAACGTAACCGACCGTGCAACAGCATAGGCTGACCTCACTACGGAGTGCGCGTCTCCTGGGCTTCCGGCTCCGTCTGTTATTTTCGTAGCTGTACAGCTTAGGACAGACTGAGCTAATAAAGGAGAGCAGTGGAAACCAGCATAGCTTCCGAGTCTGAATGGAAAGCTGCTGTCGTCATGTTACGTGTGAACACAGGCTGGACGCCACTGCAGGTATAGGACACGCGTCCTCTGCTTGGCTGGAATGACAGTTTGGGAATTCTCTCCAGCGTTCTTCAGGTAGATGCCAAGGAAGCCCAAAACAGCCAACCCTGTATGAAACGGGATCCTTAGGGACATGACCCAACGAGAAGGGATGCGTGGCCACAGATGGGTTTTTACACCTTGTGCCAGGCTCACCCACAGATGTCCACTGAGGGTCTGTATGGAGCATGAGGTCTAAAGCTCAAAGAACTGCTCCCCCGGTTGCCTAGCTAGGCTGTAAGATTTGTGAGGAACATGCGCAGCTCAGTGCCCAAAGCCTCCATCGCAGGGTCTTACCGTGATAAGCCCTGTCAAGCATGCGCTAAAACCCTGATACGGTTTCATGTGCTCAGCTCTATATAAAACCAAACATCTCTGCATAGCAGAATGCAGCCATTCATAAAAAGAAACAACTAGAATTAATGTTTGTACCACATGAAACCCAGGATGGCTTGTTAAGGGGACCAGGAACATCTGCTTCCCTTCATCAGCACAGTTTAAACCCAGAGCAGATTAACAGTGGAAACACCAATTGGGGGGGGGCGGAGGGGGGTGGGGGGGTCGGGCAAGCAAAAGCCGTTCTAGATCAGCACCAGGGAAGAGGCAGCCTCAAAAGACAAGACAGTTTGGTTCTGGTTGCTGCTCTCCTTTAGCCAAATGCCACAGGGGAGCCTGGCTGTCTACCTGAGGCTCCTCATGAGGACAGTGCAGTGCTCCCAGCCAGCAGTGAGGAGCCAGACACCTCAGGTGTTGGCTGAGGCCAAAGGAGGAATCTGGATCTGTCTAGCATGGCTGCGAGGAAGCTGTGCATCCCTTTGCTAGCCCAGTGGCCAATAGCAGCAATTCAAGCCACACATCAGTCCCGTGGCGGCACAAGTTTATAGCCCCAGCTTTCAGGAGGCAAAGGCACAGAGGGCTTGCGTTCAGAGCAGCTTGGGCTCAGAGCACAGAGTGGGCAGACTCTCTGGTGGACTATTTCAAAAAGGAAAAATACTACTAAATAAATAAATGCCTTAATCACAGTTTTGGCAAGAAACCCAAACCTGCTGATGGCGGAACAAACCTGAAAATGGATAACCCCAATGAAATCCTTACCAAGATACTAGTACAGCATAACCACATTTCTGAAGAAAATTGGGGGGGGGGTTGAGACAGGGTTTCTCTGCGTAGTCCTGGTTGTCCTGGGACTCGCTCTGTACACCAGGCTGGCCTTGAACTCAGAGACCGGCCTGCCTCTGCCTCTCGGTGTTGGGATTGAAGGTGTGCGCCACCACAAGAAAAGCACCTGAATGACATGGAACTTGTCTTCAGCCCGCACCAGTGCATGGTGGCACATGTCTGTAACCCAACACTTGGGATGCTAGGGTGGTGTGTCCTGAGCTGAGGTTACTCTGGGTTATGTCCTGAGTTCTAGTACATTTCTGGACTAGAGTAAGACCCTGCACCTCAAAAAAAGACTGAATGGGAGGGAGGGAGGAATTGACAAACCACAATCTCATGTAGTTGGCATTTTGGGGGGTTGCCAACCAGCCCCAAACAAAGACACGGAGACTTAGAATCCCCGGCCTTGGCTTGGGCTTGTCCCGCTAGCTCTTTAATTAAACCTGTTTCTTTCCCCCTACATTCTGGCTCAGGGCTTTTTACCTTTCTTTTCTTCTGTATGCTCTACTTTCCTGCTTCCTCCATGGCTGGCTGGCCCCTGGCATTTCCCTGGTGTCTTTTTCTGTCTTCCCCTAAGTCTAAATTCTTCCTCCTACTTACTCTCTCCCTGCCTGAAGTCCTGGCTATAATACCTCCTCCCTCACTATTGGCTGTTCAGCTTTTTATTACAGCATTCAGGTGCCGTAGGACATCTTTACAGTTAAACAAATTCACCCTTGCAAAGTGAAATATTCCACAGCAATCCTACCTCATTGGAAACGAGTCCTTAGTTTTCAGGAAGGAACCAGAATCAGGGCGTTTGAGAATCAAAGAAAATGGAGGAACTTTGTCACCAGAAATTGACCCAGAAAAGCTGGTGGGAAAGTTAGCCAGACCGAAACCTTGGCATAGCGGGAAGGTCAGCCACAGAAACACAAGCGTCCTTTAATGCAAGACTCCGGCTGCAAGCCCTTGCTCATGTAGCTGCAGCAGTTGACAGCATGGTCGGCCGGCTCAAAGGCACAGGAGGGAGGACGACGCTGGGTTTATCACACTGTGTTTGTGACTGTATGGGGGTGGGCATGTGGGCCGCCAGCAGGCTTAGCACCAAGCACCCTACAGCTCCACCCTCTCTCCATTTGAAGGGGCAGTAACAAAGGGACTTAAAGGGGGAATATTGAGAGGTCAAGTTTCTGTTACTTGAACTGGTAGACGACTGTGACAAGCTACATGCAAATTCAAAACTCCTTTTTTAAAAAGCTCTGGAGAGGACACTGCAGATAAGGCGTAGACTGGGCCGAGTGCTGTGGCCCAGCACTTACACCACAGGTTCAAGGCCAGCCTGGGCAAACACCAAGACCCCATCCTCAAAAGTCAAATAACGCCAAGAGGCAGGAAGAAAAGAGAGAAATACAATAGTGAGGGACCAACAGCAGTGAGCTACGCCCCAACAATCAGTTCCTTCCTACAGGACAGAACACCAGAGGAAATCCCGCTATCCTGGCTGTGGGCTGCACAGCTCAGGGCTTGAGGCCAGCTGAGCAAGTAAAAACCTGCTACTGCTGGGCTGCTTGCTTTGTGGTGGTTAGGAAAGAACCTAGGGGGAGGAGAAGGTATGTGTGGTCCAGTGGTCCGCTTCGTACAGCCACGGGCCTCACAGAAGTTCCAATCCCTCCTTTAAAGCCATCAAATTATGAGTCCCTCTGTGGGCTAACCAGAGGTTAGGTCAGACCCTCACCTCGGAACAGATGACTTGATCAAACCCACAAGCTGTGCTCTATGCCTTCAACACAGGAACCTTTTGGGAAATGCTTCATAGCCAATCCTAATATGAAATATAAATTGTTTTCAAATCTCAGTCTGTAGTAGCACACACCTGTAATCCCAGCATGAGGGTCAGGAAGTTAAGGCCATTCTCAGCTACACACGCTTGAGACCAGCTTAAGTCGTAAATAAATGAAAGTTATAAACAATATACTGACACTGTTTTGAAACACCAAAGAAAGGGAATACAAGAGAAGCAGATTTTAAAATCTGATCCAGAGGGGCTGGAGAGATGGCTCGGTGGTTAAGAGCACTGGCTGCTCCTGTAGGCACCCACATGGCAGTGCATAGCCAACTGTAAACTCCAGCTCCTGGGGATCCAACGCCCTCTTTGGTGTCCTTGGGCACTGTGTACACATGGCACACTTACGTGCAGGCAAACACTAGTACATATTTAAAAAAAAAATAAAAATTTTGAGCCGGGCGGTGGTGGCGCACGCCTTTAAATCCCAGCACTCGGGAGGCAGAGGCAGGCCTGGTCTACAAAGGGAGTTCCAGGACAGGCTCCAAAGCTACAGAGAAACCCTGTCTCAAAAAAAACAAAAACAAAAAACTTTGAAAGCTAATGTGATCCAAAGTTAGGAGTGCAGGATAGAAGGGAACTTGCCCTGTATGCATGCACAAGGCCTGGGTTAGGTTAGGGTGGATGGATCAACCACAAGTCCCCAAGGAACTCACATGGAGCGACAGTCAAGGCAAAGTAAAAGGGGTTGCTTAAGTAGGGTCGGGATAAACACTCCTGCCACCAAGACTGACAGCCTGAGCTCAATCCCTGGAACCCAAATGCTCCAAGTTGTCCTTTGACCCTCACAGAACCACGTGCCCGTCTGCATATACACACACACACACACACACAGTAACTAATCCTGATGGTCGCTGGGCGGTGGTGGCGCAGGCTTTAATCCCAGCCTGGTCTACAGAGTGAGTTCCAGTAAAATCACCTCTCAAAAACCCTAAAGGTAGGTGAAATACACAAATAAAGGCATAGCTCATGAAGAACAAATCACAAGAAAGAACACCATTACATGACAACAGAAGGTCATGGCGTGACGGCTAGGAGGACCACGGCCTCTCTCCTTCCCCTCACCCCATGTGCACAAACACGCAACCCCCCTATGAGACGAGAAGGTGGCCACCAACGGCCCTGGAAACGATCCCTCACCACAAGCAGCCCTTCCTGGCCTTCGTCCATGCTCTCCCTGCCTCCAGAACAATGAGAAATAAACACCTGGGCTATGGTATTTACAACAAATAATACAAAAACAACTCTCCCTTATCTGCTTGTGGGCTCCCACAACTGTGAACTCAATTTCGATTTGCATGCACATGTAATTGTGTAAATGAATGCCATGTGTATGCATGTACCTGCAGAGGCCAGAAAGCGGCACTGGGTCCCCCGGAGCTGGAGTTTTAAAAGGTGGTGAGCGCTGTGGGGGTGCTGGGAATCAAACTCCCGTCCTCTGGAGAACAGCCAGTATTCAACCCTCACTGAATTATACTAAACACAGACTTCTGCCATTCCCTAGGCAATGCAATAGTTGTATAACATTAACCAATAGGTTATTGTAATATAACAACTGCTTAAGCCGGGCGATGGTGGCGCATGCCTTTAATCCCAGCACTCGGGAGGCAGAGGCAGGCAGATCTCTGTGAGTTCGAGACCAGCCTGGTCTACAGAGGTAGTTCCAGGACAGGCTCCAAAGCCACAGAGAAACCCTGTCTCGGAAAAAAAAAAAAAAAAAAAAAAAAAAAAAAAAAAACAACTGCTTAAAGCACGCAGAAGGACGTGTGTAGCTTATATGCCGTTCCTATGCCATTTCATTCATGGGCTCATGCAAACTTGTGGGGTTTGTTATTTGCAAGGGGTCCCTGGCATCTCTTGCCAGTATTACAGGGCAGCTATATAGAGTTCCACACCCCTTTATCAGCCACAGATCAAAGTAGGCAGGGCACAGGCAGGGTGTTGCAAACTTCTAGACTACCAAATACTAGTCTTTCTGACATGAGCCAACACTCCAGCCAATAGGGGCAGAATATGCCTTCTCTCCCAAGTCCCCAGGAACCACATACCAAAAGAGAATGAATCCTGGGGCCACACAAGCCTTCACGAATTGAAAGATTTAAAACTGTACAGAATGTGTTTAGCCACGGTAGAATCAAAGCAGGAATCAATGGCAAAATGGCAGGACAGTCTATAAAGTGGGAAATGAGTCAGGGCAAAGAGAAGTCTCCAAAGAACTGATAATCGGCCGGGGAGGGAGGGAAGGGCAGAGGAGTGGGGTCACCGAGGGGTGGGGTAGGGAGCTGGGGAGGTAGTAGCAGCTGCTGCAGAGTGGGTTGGGTCGTAGCACTAACTGCACACTGGGACACAGTACAGACAAGCCCAGAGCAAGATGTCAGAGGACAGTGGAACCAGAATTGGGGATCTGAAAGCCAGTAAGAAGCAACAGAACAGTCTTCTAGGAACGTTCAATACAACGGTCAAAACCTCCAGCAAAACTGAGAAACGAGGGACTACCAACCACTCAGGCAGCTTCCTGCGAACGTTCTTCAAATCATCTCACAAAATGAGGTGGAGCCAGCCCTTTAAACATGGAGAATCGCGGCTATCCATGGACTCTCCAAGGTGTGTCCCTGATGACCTATGACCTCTAACGGTACCGTGCGAGCAGGCACCAAGCCATTAACCGTGGGCCTTTGAGAACATCATTCAAATCCTGACAACCAATATCAGAAATGAATCAGCCGCAAGCCCCGCAGCCCTCGAAGGGAGAGCTACGTGTACCATGCACAATTCACAGGTACATGCAACAGACCTGAACCAAAGCCAGGCATACCACATCAATCGTCAATCAAGAAAATGTCCAGCCGGGCGGTGGTGGCGCACGCCTTTAATCCCAGCACTCGGGAGGCAGAGGCAGGCAGATCTCTGGGAGTTCGAGGCCAGCCTGGTCTACAAGAGCTAGTTCCAGGACAGGCTCCAAAACCACAGAGAAACCCTGTCTCGAAAAAAAAAAAAGAAAAGAAAATGTCCACTAGCTGGGCGGTGGGGGCGCACGCCTTTAATCCAGCACTTGGGAGGCAGAGCTCCCTGAGTTTGAGACCAGCCTGGTCTACAAGAGCTAGTTCCAGGAAGTCAGAGAAACCCTGTCTCGAAAAACCAAAAAAGAAACTAAGTTTACTGGTTTAAGGATGAACATATAGACCAATGGGCTAGAAAGGCCAAAATAAACACTTCTTACACGTACGGTATTTTCTTTCACGTACGGTATTTTCTTTTGGGTGTAAATGGAGACCGCTTGTTCATTTCCCAGCTGCCCAGACCCAAATCATCACACAGAAACTTTATTAATTACAACACTGCTTGGCCTTTTAGCTCAGGGTTCTCATTAACTCTTACATCTTGAATTAATCCGTTTCTGTGTATTGCCACGAGACTGTGACTTACCGGAAAGGTTCCGGGCCCTTCTCCTTCAGCAGCTCCATGGCATCTCCCTGACTCCGCCTTCTTTCCTCCCTATCTCTGCTTGGAATTCCCACCTCGTTCTATTCTGCCCTGCCACAGGCTGAAGAAGCTTCTTTATTAGCCAATGGTCACAGCATACAGAAGAATCCCACATCACATGGGGTCTTGAGATACATCGCCCAAGCTGTCCTTGGCCTTCCATAGAGCTGGGGTAACAGCTACAGAACTGGGGAATATTATTTTGGCCAGGGTGCCAGCACTGTGAACCAGAGTCCAACAGTGGTTTCAACAGTGGTGCTGAGAACTCTGCATCCACACACAAGAAAGTAACTGCTGTGCCATGTTTTACTCTTGGCTCTTTTGAGAGGCCCACCACCCAGCTCCCAAATAAATCACACAGAGGCTTATTCTCAGTTATGAATGCCCGGCCTTAGCTTGGCTTGTTTCTAGCCAGCTTTTCTTAAGTTATCCTGACTACCTTTGCCTCTGAACTTCTAGCTTCTTCTGTTTCTGTCATACCTCTTCCACGGCTGATTCCTGGCATCCTCCTCTCCTTCTTCTCTTGCTCCTCGTCCTCATTTCTCCTGTTCATCCTCTCCACCTGCCAGCCCCGCCTATCCTTGCTCCTGCCTCACTATTGGCTGGTCAGCTCATCAGGTGTTTTAGACAGCAAAGAATCACAGCTTCACAGAGTTAAACAAATGCAGCATAAACAAAAGTCACACACCTGAAAATAATGTTCCCCAACAAATAACAATCTCACATCATGTGATCCTCACGCCAGCACAAACTTCAGATCCTTAATGAGCTAAACATGGAGCTGGGCAGTGGCGGTGCACTCCTTAAAATCCCAGCACTTGGGAGGCAGAGGCAGGCAGATCTCTGTGAGTTCAAGGCCAGCCTGGTCTACAGAGCGAGTTCCGGAACAACCAGGGCAGTTACACAGAGAAACCCTGTCTTGAAAATAAAATAAAATAATAAAATGCCCTCAAAGCTGTAGGCAAGACTAAACTGTAAATGTGAATATAAACCAGAGAACCTGTCTCTCTCCTCCATGTGGAAGAACAAGAAGAAACAAGAATCGCCTACTGCGTTGGTTACTCCAGACTTAGCAAGGCTCTCACAGCCCCGCATCCACACCCATTGCCCGGGCAGTGTTCCCGGAGGCCGCAGCTCTCTGAACAACGAGGCTCCCCCTGGACTTCGGAAATCGAACTGAGTAACTGCAATCAGAGCCCTAAACGGCCACGCCTGTTCATCTGAGTCTTTTTCCTGGGCCTCCCCCAGCCGAGGTTGTACAAGACTGAGAACTTCAAGTGGTCTCTGCCCGCCCGTTTTTCCCCCCACACTCTGGGGGCCACCGGTCACAAGCACATCTCGGGCAAACCCAGCTGTGACACCACCTTGTGCTGTCTGTGCACTGTGCCATCTTCAGCTTTTCCGGCTTCTGAAAAGGGGACGTTATTTTCCTTTATGTTGCCTTGAGGGCACACACAAGCCAATCCCCACATCCTCTTGTCTGTTCCATAGGACCAGGTTAGAACGGGACACTTTCCTCATGGGAGCCGTTTGGGACCTGTCTGCTGTGGTCAGCATGACAGCAACGTGAGCCCAGGTCTTTCCCACAGCGTCCCACTTGGTGTTGGTCTGTCTCTCTCTCACACACACACACACACACACACACACACATACACACACACACACACACACACACACACCACCCGCGCTGGCAGAGCAAGGCGAGATGGGCGTCCCCTCCCATCTGAATGCACACCTTGCCTCTGTCAAGAGAAGCGGGCATCCCAAACTTAGTGATGAGGCCACAGGAGGACTGGACAGGGGTGGGACCAGGGCAGACCTAACTGTCCCAGCCTGAACTCTAGACAACCTGAGTGGGAGCCAAGGACGCCGGGGCGTGGCTACAGGTGCTGCTTGGAGCCAGTCATTTTCCTGCTGTGCCTTCTCTGCAGGTGCTCTAGAAGGGGCGGGGCTTTTGCTGCCACCCCCCCCCCACTTCCTGCTGGAGCACTTGTGACCCCAGGGGACTCTGGTTTGCTTTCATAGTATCCTCTCCTGGCCCTGGCCGGCTGGGCAATGTGAGGGCTCCAGGAAAGTGCTTTTCCTCAAAGCCTCCCTGAGCTGGGGGGGCACCTGGGTATCTGGCCAGTCACTTGTGACACTGCAGGGCACAGGGCCTGGCCTCGGCTGCATCCCAGAAGGAATGCTGGTCTGCTTGCAGTTCAGAGGTTTATTAGGGAGCGGTCTGGGCCAGCTGGTGTTTACATGCTGGATCCCTACAGCCCAGGTGTGCTGGCTGTGGGGGACAGAGGGCACTCACTGTGTGCCTGGTCACTGGTGATGTCACTCCAGGAAGATGGGCCTTCCCCCTGGGTCCGAGGCGCCAGGGCTCTCAGAGAGCCTCCACTCTGGCAGACTGGCCTGGGGAGATGAGGGGTTTTAGGATCTCGGTGTAGTAAGGGCCGAACACCTGCTGGTTGTGGTGCGTCAGGCTAACAAACTTCTGGCCCAGCTCTGCCAGCTCTGCTTCGATGAGCGTGAGGCCTCCAGGAAGGTCCAGCAGGGATCGCTGCACGCCAAGAACCAAGCAGCATTTGAGGAACAAGTGGATCCGCTGATCTGTGCACAGGACGAGAGGGAGAAGGTGACCAGAGCCACGGGGCACCTGGGGTCTTGCTGCTCAGTCACATGCTCACCGAGGAGGGGAACCCGAGTTGCTTGGGGACAGCTGTCTAGTTCTCACAGGTACCGGGTTACTGAACCCCAGAGTACTCAAGACTGCTTAGTATCGGGGTGTGGCTCACATCTGTAGTCCCAGAACCCAGAGGCAGAGACGGGGAAAGCCATGAGCAAGGCCACCCTGAGACAGACAGTGTGTCCAGGCCAGCCTGGGCCGCAGCAGTAGGCCTGGGATTGACATCAGAGAAGAAACCATCCGATTCCTCCAATCAACTGAGTCTGTACTACAGAGCGATGTCTCCTGCTGGAGAGCAGGTGTGGATTTCCAATGAGCGACTTTAACCAGGCTGGGTGGGCAGGATTCCTGTGTGCAGGCCTCCTTTAGGCCCTTTCCATCTTTGACTAGAAAAAGCCTGTGCTCAGGGCCTGGAGATGCACCCACTCCATGGCTGCACCCCCCCCCACCGCCCTCACCGCCCACCCACGCAAGACAACCCCCCCCCCAGCGCCCTCACAGCCCATGCGTGGGCGCGCTCACCAATGACGCTGCGGACGCAGTTTTCCTTCTTGGCAATGTTCTGGAGCTGTCCTACCAGAGACGCCGAGTTGTCACTGCTCAGAGGGGCGAGGCCCATGTTCTTGAGGCTTTGGTGGATTTCCTGGGTCACCTGCTCGCTCACAGTCTGCATGGTCTCCTCAGGCCTAGACCACGACAGAGGTGAGCTGGCACCTAGTAGGTGACTTCAGGCACCAGCTAAGAGGTTGGGGACTTGGGACAAGTGCCAGTTGCCCACCCCAGCAGCCCAGCACCGAAGCCCAACACCGGCAACCTCTGTAAAAGTTGCCGTGTACTGAACCGTAAAAAGCTCTCGGTGCTGAAGGGCGTCCCCTCAGTCATCTTCGGCTACAGCTCAGCACAAGTTCAGGAACGCTGCTGCCAGCACCGGCCGCCATCGCCCACCCAGTGAGAGACGAGCCTGCAGCTCAAGGTCTCACAACACCATTTTTGGCAAGTCCCCCCTGCCGTTCTCCCCCAGACGCCCCAATATTACTACAGAGATAAAGTGGCATTGGCTGGTTCTAGAGGGCCTCTCTCTGTGGTGTGTGGTGAAGAGCCAGTAACCCATGACCTGCCAGGACCTGAGACACTTGGTGCCACCTACTCTTCTGAGGGCACCAGGGGCCAGCTGCTGACCCCAGGCCTCGTTCTCAGTAGCTCTCCGCCTTCTTTCTCTCTGAACCCAGTCCGCGTGCCAGCCGACTAGGCTAGCTGATCTTGAACCCACCCCTCACAAGCGCTGGAGTTACAGATGATGCCCACATGTCTGGCTTCTTCTTCTTGTCTTTTTGGAGACAGGGTTTCTCTGTGTAGCCCCTACTGTCCTGGAACTGGCTCTGTAGACCTGGCTGACCTTGAACTCACAAAGATCCTCCTGCCTCTGCTTCCTGCGTTCTGGGATTAAGGCCTGTGCAACCACAGCCAGCCCAAGCATGCTGGGGCTACACCCTGGTCCTCGTGCTTGCTCGGCACCTCACCTCACCAGCTGAACCATCTCCCAGCTCCTTTCCTGCTAATCCTCACCTGGAGTTGAAGTCCTCCACCAGGGACTTGGTTATCCGTTTCAGTTTATCCACAAACTGGGGTGAGCCAAACAGAACACTGCCAGAGAAGCTACTGGCCACCAGCAGGACGGAGGCAAGGACTGTTAGGTGGTTCCGTTGCAACTCCAGCTCCTGCAGTCGGGTTCTGTCCATCAGCAGGGTCTGAGGAGGGAGAGGGGCCATCAGAAGGCTCTAACCAACACTCAGAGCCCAAAACGAGGAAATGCTCCCCATATCCCCACCTCAGGGAACTCTTCATTCTCAGGGTCCCAGATGAGAAGGTTCAGGAATCCCTGGGACAGCACCATTGCAGGGCTGAGCGGTTCCGAGGCAGCGGCGTCACTGGGAGACGGGCCAGGCGTGCTGGAGGAGTCCAGTGTGTCGGGGCAATTTGCAGGGGGTCTGGCGAGGTCTGCGGCAGCCTGGGTCAGCCACTTAGTGGTGTGGTTGAGAAGGCCTGCAACGGGAGGGGTGGAAGCCTCTACCTATGGGGCTTTAGGCCACAGTTCTCCTTAGCTAATACTGTTTATGTTGAGCATGGTGGTGCATGCCCTCAGGAGCTGAGGCGGGAGCATCGCCATGAGTTTGGGGAAGGCTGACCTACATAATGAGTTTCCGAATACCAAGGCTAAAGAGTGAGATCTTACCTCAAAATATTAATTAATTAATTAATTAAAATGTTAAAAAAAAAAAAAAGAATGTGTTCCTGGTTAATCTGCTTTCCCCCTCCCACTGTGGGAAGAAGCGACCTTCCTAAAAGGCAGAATGGCCCTTTGCAAACATCAGGTGTGAGCCGTCGGGACCTCTGCCCTCACGTCAGACATACTGGGCTGCTTGTTGAGCCGCTCCTGGAACTGGGCCCGCTCGAACTGGATGGAGTGCTCCTGCAGCTGGGGCTGGAGGCTCTGGATGGTGTAGTTCACCATGTCCATCTTCATCAGTCCCAGCACTTGGAAGATCCCCCTAAGCAGGAGAAAACAACTGTGCTGGAAAAGGGAGCGGACAGGAGGGAAGCCAGGTGGGTGACTGGGGCACGCGGGACAGCCAAGACCCAGGCCCACAGGGAGCGGGTGGCACACGGGCATGCTCTCTCCTCTGAGACCCGGGGTGACCCTCCGCTGGGAGAGCCAAACAGAGAAACGGTGAGGTCAAACCCTGCAAGGGCCACAGGGCAAAGCCATATGGCGGAAGACGGCATTCTAGTGACGCTACTCCGCACTCAGGCGAGGGGCGCTGGTGCTTTTCAATTGTAACTTGCTGCGCGCACTTCCTAAGCGCCGCACGGCCATACACCGGGAGACACGCTGCCGTGCCTTAGAGTGTGTGAACGGGATGGGATGTTCTTCACACCTTGGAATTCTGTCTACTGCGTGTCTTCCTGGGAGCAGGGTGCCAAGCTGTCTCCAGCAGAAGACAGTTAACGGCTGCCCCACTGTCTGCTACTCTTCCCAGCTCAGGACCTCATCATACCTCAGCAGCCGGACAGGATCCGCAATGTTCTCGAGTCTCTGCACGGCTTCATCCCGGACTGGCGCACACAGCAAGACCATCGTGTTGAGGATGTACTTAGAGAGATAGGTGACATTCAGGTCCCCACGGTCAGCTTGCTGATGGAGGAAGTCCATGTCCAAAGCTTCTTCGATCTCACTTCTGAGGCGGGTCTGGCGTGGTAAGAGCAAGGACAACAGGATCTGCCAGGCAAGTCAGAAGAGTACGTTCTGCTCAGTCTGGTGTTTTCCCCAGCGCTCAGCCCCCTACAAACACCAGCCTGTGTCTCTTTAGGATCAGGAAGCTGCAGCAGACATGTTCTCCTGAGTATTATCATAGCTAGTGATAACTCTGTCACAGAGTGAGATAAAGAGATTAATAAAAACACAGAGAGCGTGGAACACAGATGAGCTGCCATTGAGAGCATGTAGGTTCAGTTCCCAGCACCCACACGGTGCTCACAGCATCTCTAACTCCAGACCAAGGGCTCTAGTGCCCTCTTCTGGCATCCCTGGGCACTGCGTGCACAGATACACATGCAGGCAAAACACCATACACAGAAAATAAAAATACTTTATTTGTGGTTTTTCAAGACAGTGTTTCCCTGTGTAGCCCTGGCTGTCCTGAAACTCTCTTTGTAGATTAGGCTGGCCTCAAACTCAGAGATCTGCCTGCTTCTACCTCCTGAGGACTGGAAATAAAAATTAATCTTAATTGAAAAAAGGAACTAGAAAATGTACCCTTAATTTACAAAGGGTAGTTCTTTATTTTTTAAAATTATTTCAGAGGGAGAAGGCAGAGATCAGAAGAGCTGCAATGGGGTCGCTGATCCCCAAACGTGAGCTCCTGGTAACTGACTGGCTTTTATTTATTTATCCCTGTGTCTGCACAGCACACACAACACATGGAGCTGGAGGGCAGAATCACGACTATTTAGCAGAATCCAGCAGCCAGCTCCATGCCGTACCAACCAGACACGACTGCTTCCTGATACCTATTTCAGTGGGCAAGCTTCCAAAGCTACCACCCAGAGCTTCTTTGTTTCAAGCCAGCCCTGGGAAGCCGAGGCTGACCTCCCACGCAACCACACACCTCTGGGTTCCTTTGCTGAGGTTGCAACAAGTTCCCTCTGTACTCGGCAGAGGGCGCTGAATACACAAGAGGAAGAGCCTCCTCCGGCCCAGCTCTCTAAAGGAAGCTGGTCTACCCCGCACAAGCTCAGTCTGTTCCAGGGCTTGTCAAGATATCGTCCCTAGAAAAGGCAGGTCACTGCGCCTCCAATCGCCCACGACGAATAAAGCACATTCTTTTTTTTTTTGTTTGTTTGTTTGTTTTTTTGTTTTGTTTTGTTTTGTGACTTCCAAGGCAGCACACACCAGTACAGCCGGATGGGGTAACTCACTCAGCACGTTTGTATCCGCAGCTTCAGATTTCTTCAGGATTCTCTTTATCCTTAACTCTCTCCCATGTCCTGCTGTCCTGCTGTAGTTACTGTACATGATGTCTTCCTGTTCTGTCTAGTCACCTGGGAAACTAGGATTTGCTGGGCGCTAAGGCGGCTTTGGAAGAGCTACAAGCGAAGATGGCCACTCACCTCCTTGACCTCTTTCAGAAGTTCAAGGGCACAACTGAAGTCAGGGGGCACAGACAACAGCTGCTCCTTCAGATGGTCCCAAAAGTCACTGGGCATTGTCTCCTTGCCCTTGCCGTCCAGGCTACAGGAGGGGCGAACACACAGGTTACTTCACTACGCGGGGAAACTGTCCAGGCTTGGAGTCTAAGCCCCGGAGAGAACGGCGGGAGCGACAGCAGGGTGGACTCCCTGAAGGCCAGGTGGGCTTTCGAGGCAGCTCAGGAGCAGAGACGAGCCCGAGTGTAGGATGTCTTCCCTGCGTGGCTCGCTGTGTGTGTACGTGTAGGAACCTGCACACGTGCTGTGCTGAGCAAGAAGTTACTCTTTTTCTTTCACTCCTAAATTCTAGGAAAATATTTTCCTCTTTTGACAATACTTGAATGTCACTGACACCTCCAGATCAGTCAGGCTTAAAATAAATTGACTCACCGGGCGGTGGCGCACGCCTTTAATCCCAGCACCAGGAGGCAGAGGCATGGAGTGTCAGGATTCAGACATTTTACTGGCCCCTGTCACCTGGCAGGATGAACCAGGCAGTGCCCTGGCCAGCCCAGGGTCCAATGACTGTTTCCTCAGTATGCAGTCTGTACACGGTGCCAAGGTACAGTACTCAGGTGCTGTCCCTTTAAGAGACAAGCCCCACTTCCTCTCACTCTTTCTGCCATTTCTCTGAGGAGGCAGGTCACTGTCTTTCTCTCTCCCTCTCTCTCCCCTTCCTTCCCATGTAAGCTCTGTCTGATGACATGTTTATTCCCTGCCATGAAATCCATGGTCCCACCTCGTGCTGCATGTCATTACAGGGGCAATCGCTGAGTTCCAGGCCAACCTGGTCTACAGAATGAGTTCCAGGCCAGCCAGGGCTACACACACACACACACACACACACACAGTCTCCCACCCACCTCTTCCTCGTATATTCCTATTCTGAGAGCATTATCTATCCAGTCATGAAGGCTACATTTTGTTATTGCTCTTTGTTATGACTTTAAAAAATTAAGATAATGTCCACACTCAGGAGGCAGAGACAGGAGGACCAGCCTGGGCTACACGAGACCCTATCTAAACTAAAAAAACATACAAAGGCAATTTAATATAAAAAGGAGATCTTTCCAACAAATGCAGTTGGAATAACTAGACAGACATCCCCGTGGAGAGAACGGAATTTAAACATGAAGGTAGACCAAAGGATCTCACTTTCAGACTCAGAGTTTTAAATCATTGTAACTAGCCTTGACAGATTAACCAGAACAGGAACTATGGCAACCAACGCACTTGCCAAGATGACAAAAATTTGGGTTGTTTTCTTTGCTTGTTTGAGACAGGGTCTCCCTGTGTAGACCTGAACTCTGTGTAGACCCGGCTGTGTAGACCTCACACTCACAAATCTGCCTGCCTCTGCCTCCCAAGTCCTAGGATTACAAAGATAGAGGGGTGTGTGTGTGTGTGTGTGTGTGTGTGTGTACCATCACACAATGCTGAGTTTTTAGTGGTGGTTTGAAAGGGAGTGGCACTATTAGGAGGCGTGGCCTTGCTGGAGGAAGTGTCACTGTGGGGGCGGGCTTTGAGGTCTTCTCTGCTCAAGTTCTACTCAGTGTGACTGTGAGGCCACTTCCGGTTGCCTGCACATCAAAGATGTGGGGCTCTCAAGAGCTCGGCTCCCGTGCCATGGCTGCCTGCCTGCATGCCACCACGTCACGCCATGATGCTAATAAATAAATGTGAAAACATAAACCACCCCAGTTAAATGCTCTCCTTTCTAAGAGTTTCCATGGTCATGGTTCTCTTCACAGCAACAGAAACCTAAGACAGTGATAGTGATTGATTGATTGATTGATTGATTGATTGGGGAGGGGCACACATGAGGCCCAGGAATTAAACTAAGTTATTGGACTTAGCAGCAAGTGTCTCTGCCCACAAAGCCGCAGAACCCCTCAATGCTCAGTGATGACGTCAGGAACCCAAACAGATAAAAACATAAAAGCCAACACCTGGTTGACGATAAAGTCTTCTCTTCGGAGTGGCAATCGAGCTTGGAAACTTCATGAACTCTCTCTGCCAAGCCTGTGATTGAAAGAATGTCTGGTGGAGCCAGGCAGTGGTGGCACACGCCTTTAATCCCAGCACTCGGGAGGCGGAGGCAGGTGGAGCTCTGCGAGTTCGAGGCCAGCCTGGTCTACAGGGGGAGCTCCAGGGCTACACAGAGAAACCCTGTCTCACAAAACAAAACAAACCAACCAACAGTGACCTGATGCTGCGATCCTATCTGCCGCCCTCTGAATTATTCTGGCCAAGACGGCTGGCACAGTCAGCTACTTAACATCCACACTGTTAGCTCATGGTTACTAAGCGTTGGGAGGAAGCCTTCAAAGCAGGGCTGAGCTCCAGGGGTATCCTGAAGGACTGCAGGAAACATTAAACACCTCAACTGCAACAGAAGTTCAACTTGAAAGCGCCCAGTGTGAGGAGGGCTCAGCCGGGAGAGACAAAAAGGGACTAGAATTCTCAAAAATCCAGATCGCAGCCGGCGGTGGTGGCGCACGCCTTTAATCCCAGCACTC
>NC_022028.1:52265342-52266171 GCF_000317375.1 Microtus ochrogaster | reverse complement strand
CCTTCCCCTCCCCACTCCCTTTCCCTCTCCCTCTCTCATCCCCCCCTGCCCTCCCCCTATCTCCCGTCTCCCCTCTCCCCTCCCCTCACCTCCTCCGCCGCCGGCCCGCCCACTCTGGCTGGCTCTCGGGCACGGGACGGGTAAGCGGCACTGGCTGAACCACCTGGGAGGGCGGGGCCTGGGAGCTGGGCGGAGCCACTGGGCCCCTCGCTGCGGCGGCACGCACCCCCCCACACCCCTACCTTGCGGCCAGGGCAGGAGTGGCAGCGCCCGAGATCTCCAAACAAACCGCTGAGGTGTCCTGGCAACGTGGCACTTGCGCACGCGCCCCTCCCCTTCAGCACCCATCGAGCCTGGGCACCTGTCACCGGCCACCTGCTCACCTTCATCCCTCTCCTTTTCTAGGTGTCCGGAGCTGGGGCTCAGGAGGAGCCTGCCGAGCACGGAAGAGGGGAGCTGGCCTTGAACTTCTGACCCTCCTGTCTCCGCCTGAGTGAGGGGTCACCAGTGCGAACCGCAGTGAAGGGTTCGTGTGCTGGGGATGGAAGGGGCCTCAGGTACTTCACTGATTGAACTCAGTCCCCAGCGCTGAGTCCCAGTTGGGGGCTGGAGAGATGGCTCAGCGGTGAGAAGCTCCGGTCCTCTGGAGGAGAAGCACAGTTGAGTCCCATCACCCACATGGCTGCTCATAGCCATTTGTAACTCTAATGTCAGAGCATCGGACTCCCTCTTCTGGCCTCCCAGGGCTCTGTATACATGTGGCGTGCTTACATATATGCAGACAAAACACCCATAGTCTCTGCCCACAAAGCCGCAGAACCCCTCAATG
>NC_022028.1:52261925-52264626 GCF_000317375.1 Microtus ochrogaster | reverse complement strand
AACATCGGCAACTCCATTTCTAGGTTATTCACCACCTTTTCCCAGCCTCTGCAGGCATAGGCATATACATGATATACATAAATACATGTATATATATATATACATGTACACATACACACGTGCAGGCAAAACACAGAAATCTTTTTCAATTTTAATATTCTTGGGTTTTTTTTTTTGATACAGGGTTTCTCTGAGTAGCCACAGCTGTCCTGGAACTCACTCTGTAGACCAGGCTACCCTCATATTCACAGAGATCTGCCTGCTTCTGCCTCACTGGCTCTGCGATTAAAGAGATCTGCCACCACACCAGGTCAAAAAAGAAAAATCTAGAATTCTGTTTGGGCATTTTAAAGTCTGGGAGCAAAGGAAAGGGCATGTGTGTGTGTGTGTGTGTGTGTGTGTGCAGGCACGCACGTGCACACACTTTCTCTCCCTATAAAAATAGCATAGCTATAAAGCTCTCCCTAGATGTCCGAATTCCCCCAGGACTTCATTTGGACTCATGAAACGGCTGTTCTCCTTCTTTCTTTTTTAAAAAATTTATTGTGTATACAATATTCTCTCTGTGTGTATGCCTGCAGGCCAGAAGAGGGCACCAGATCATACAGATGGTTGTGAGCCACCATGTGGTTGCTGGGAATTGAACTCAGGGCCTTTGGAAGAGCAGGCAATGCTCTTAACCGCTGAGACCTCTCTCCAGCCCCAATATCTACATTCATGGGTCAGCGAAATGAACTAATGGGCAAAGGAGCCAGCTTCCAAGGCTGGTGGCCCGAGGTTCAATCCCAGGACTCCTTTCATGGAAGCCGGTCACAAGCCATCCTCCTAACTCCACACCTGGGCCTTAGCACAGGTACATTTAAACACACACACACAAAACAAACGTCATTAAGATGTTTAAGATCTAACTCCACTTGGAGGATTGTGGGAAGAGAGCAGAGTGGGCACAGGGTGGGGACTGGTGCGTGTGTGGGGTTAAGCAGGAAGAGGAGAACGTTGGGGGTAGTGCTTTCCCAGGGTCAGGAACGGAGCAGACTCCGCTGGCCATATCGTTAATAGTTAGCAGAACCAACCAGGCAGGAGCTAGAGTCGAGGGGCTTGAGCTGGAGATGAGACAGCTTCCCTGCGGCCTCGTTAATAGCTGACTTGTCCATTAATGGTTCACTCGGTGCTTTTCTCCTCCAGATGCTTACGGCCGTCACATAACCTTACCCATGCACACAGGCAGACGTGGGCATGGTGCTGGATTGTCCCCAGGGCAGAGGCAAGAGGAGAGCGATCTCGGGTAACCAAAGGCACGGGTGGGCAAGGTCTTTTTTTTTTCTTTCTTTCTTTTTTCTTTTCCTTCTTTTTCTTTTCTTCTTCTTTTCTTCTTTTTTGTTTTGTTTTGTTTTGTTTTTTTTGAGGCAGGATTTCTCTGTGCAACCCTGGCTGTCCTGGAACTCACTCTGTAGCAGGTTGGCCTCAAACTCAGAGAGCTTCACCTGCCTCTGCCTCCCGAGTGTTGGGATTAAAGGTGTGTGCCACCACCGCCCAGTGAAGGTTTTGACTCCTGATCATAAGCTTCTCATGAATTCACACCAAGTGCCTGACTCTGGTTGAGAAGCTGTCTACCTACAAGGAGATCTAGCACACCGTGGCTTGGTGAACCCTGCAGTAGGGATACGAGAGAAGAGCAGGCCAGGGAAAGGGTGTGCTGTCATGTGATGGGGTCAGGTCGGTTTCAGCCTTTATCTGGATCCCGAGCCTAGAAGTTTCCTGTAAGGCCCTCCGTCTTTGGAGCTGTCAGCCTAGCTCATCCTCTGCCTCAGGCCATCTTTACACTCTCCTGATGATGACTAGATCCTGCACACCTGGTCTGCCATTGCCAGGAATGGTCCCTCCTTGCTCACCCGACTGAGAAACCCGTTAAAGTGCAGGAGTCTCAGAGATGGGAAGCGTTTGCCCAGCAGCCTAAGGTGAGACATAAAAGCCTTGCTTACCATCACCATGAAGTGTGTGCAGTGTCCGGCCAAAGCTCACCTGATTGAGGCAGGGCCTCCGTTGTGGTTCGGGCTCTAGTGGAACTCACTGGATAGCCCAGGCTGGCCTCAAACCTGTGATCCTCCTGCCTCAGCCTCTGCGTGCTTGGGAACGCAGGCATGCACGTGCCATTTCCCCTGACTTAGGGCTCACTATAATATATATATATATATATCACCGTTTTATCTTCTAGTCATAATGTCTCTGGCTGGTTTATTTGTTGAGACTGAGTCTCATTCTGTGGCCCAGGCTTGTGATACGCAGCCCAGGCTTCCTCATGCTTCTGCCTTCCGAGTGCTACATTACACGTGTGCAGCACCACACCTGCCTTGCACACCTGCTCTGACGCCCAAGTCCAACCCATCTCTTCAACTCGGTGAGAACTCCGGGCCTAGAAGGAAGGCCTACCTGTACCACACTTTGAATATGTGTGTCTCCCTGTGTCCCCACGTCCCAGTCTGAGAGACAAGCTATAGATACGTCAGTATAACCCCAGCCCTATGGTTCATACCTGCCATCCCAGCACTCGGGGAGCAGAAGCAGGAGGATCAAAAGTTCAAGGTCATCCTTGACTACCTAGAGAGTTGTAGAGAGCCGGGCGGGAGGCAGAGGCAGGCGGATCTCTGTGAGTTCGAGACCAGCCTGGTCTACAGAGCTAGTTCCAGGACAGGCTCCAAAA
>NC_022028.1:52258052-52261825 GCF_000317375.1 Microtus ochrogaster | reverse complement strand
ACCAGCCTGGTCTACAGAGCTAGTTCCAGGACAGGCTCCAAAACCACAGAGAAACCCTGTCTCGAAAAACCAAAAAAAAAAAAAAAAAAAAAAGATAATGGAGAGTTGAAGAGAGTTTGACAAGAGGCCAGTCTGGGCTGTGGGAGAACCTGTTGCAGAAAGAGACCGGGGGGGGGAGACGGAGGGAGGAGGGAGAGACAGAGGGGCTGGGAGCAGAGGAAGAAAGGGAGATTGTAACAAAGAGAGAATAAGCGCCTGGCCTCTGCAGCCTCACTTCCCTGGGTCTCATCCTTCCCCCGTGTGTGAGGCTGAAGCTCAGCCCAAGAGTATCAGGTATTCTCGTTGTTTAAAGATGGTTTTGTGTTCACCACCTCTCCAAAGCCAATCATACTGAAAGTGGGTCACATGCTCAAAAATGTTCTGAGAAAAGAGTGGGTTCAGAGCAAGGCTGGTCAGGAAATGCTCCTACGTGGCTACCAGGGACCCAAAAGTTCAAACTTGAAAAGAAATCCCCGGCGCAGATGGGGAAGCGAAAACCAAACAAAGGCGAAAACCATCTAATTTTACCAAAGTCGTCCCGAGCCCAGGAGGTAAATGACTGGGTTAAGGTCACCACGAGTTTACGGAAAATATGAGCGAGGCTCCCATAGGCTCGTCTGTTTATCGGGCGACGTATAGATCTCTGCAAGAGTACATGCTAATACCGTAAATAAATATTTACATTTCTGAAGTAAAAACATGTAAATGATAGGCCGTGGGATGGAAAAAGTCAAGGCTGAAGTTAAATAGAGGCCAAGCCAGTCAAGCCCACGGAAAGATAAACAGTCAAGTAAAGTGGCTGGGACGTAAATACAGGGCGGGACATTTAAACGGAACCAGTTGGAGCAGCCTCAACTGGGGCTGGCTCCACTGGGGCCTCTCCTCCACACAGAACCGCACGTCAAAACTGTTTGTTTTAGTCTCTTGACGAATGTGTTTCTTTCCACGGACCCTCAAGGTTGTGAGAAAGGCTAGGAAATCTGGGGACGGCCTAGAGGTGGCCCCTGAGAGTCAAAGGGACATGTAATGAGCTGCTGGTCCCCAGCTCATTCACCCTGGGCCGTCGCCCGCAGCCTCAATTCCTCCCAGAGCGCCCCCTCCCCTCCCCGGCTGCTAGCTTTGTCTCCACGCTAGACCTTTTCTCTAGAGCGGCCATCAACACTCGCAGCCACAGGTTTGCAGGTTTGCTCCTACAATGAATCTCTATTGAAGTGTGTGTGTGTGTGTGTGTGTGTGTGTGTGTGTGTGTGTGTGTGTGTGTCTCAGGAGGAGAGGTGCAGAGGGCCCTGGGACGCTGAGGTCCCCTGTGCCAGAAGGGGGCAGCAGAGGACAGTGATAAAGTCACGGGAGAATTTGAGCCCTCCCTCCCTTTCGCCCTCCCTCCCCTCCCTCTCCTCCCGCCCCCTCTTCTCCCCAGTGACTCAGGCAAGGCAGCAGCCACAAACACCAACTTGAAAAGTTCTCTTAGCTGTATCCCCAAAACAATTGCTCCTTGTGCCCGGGACACGGGCGCGAGTTACACACTTAAGCTGTTCCCAAAGAACCGTATTCAGTTGGTTTCCAACTCTGGGGAAGCTGGCAGTCTCTTTGTGGGTTTAAAAAAAAATTAGTTGGAGGGACAATTAAACCTTTATGGGCCACAGAATGTACCTATGTGCAGACATAAATAGTGCCCCATTTCTGCTCAATATGCTTTCTGGCAACGGAGAGATTTTTTTTTTCTTTCTGCCTTGCAGGGCAGAGCTGAGCTCAGGTCCCAGAACCCCGTTTTGATTAGGGCAGATGACAGGGGTCAACCAGAGTCACGACTCTGACCCTAAATATGACACCAGCCCTTTCTCATAAAATGGACACATCGCAGGCCTCGGGCCTAACTGGTCTTAAATAAATCACTTACAAAACTGCCCGAGCCTTTCCAGAAAGCCACCAGGATTTTAGGCCAAGAAAATGCATTTTTTTCCCTTGTGTTACTTGGGGCCCAAAAGGTCCATTTGTCAAGAACCCTGACTGCTCTCAACACAGTACAATGCGTTCGTATACTTCCAACTTGGTGTCCTTGAATGGTCCACGGGATTTCATTTTAATCCAATAATATCATTAAATGCTCCAGGGGGCTCCCTTCTTACAGGAAGCTTTGAGCAAACCCTTTTGTTGAGGGAGGCGCTCTTTTGTAAGGCAAATAACCAGCCACCAATTTTGTTTTCGAAATCTTGGGATTTCACAGAGGCCATTTCCTTACACGAGGGCCCACTTGAGGTGGGGGCCCGCACACTGGACACACAAGACTGGACAGGGATGAAGGCATCACGGACTGGCTGGAGAAATAAATCACATTCAGTCCCTCATGTCCCCTGTAATTATCTGTGCTGAGAGCCGAGGATAAAGGCCTGACAAAGGCCGCAGCCCTGGAGGGCCAGCCTATTTGAAGTCCATCTCAAAAGAAACCTATGAGATGTTTCGGGGGACATTGCTGCAGGGGTTCTTAATTGTGGTAGTGCAGCGTAATATTTATCGCTTTGCCCGTTCCTACACGGACAATTCGGGGACATTAAGTAAATTAAAATTACAGTGTTGGGTAACATCATTACTTATCTATACCCCAGGCTTTCTCAGGCTCCACAAAAGCTATGTGCCCTTCAGACAATTGGCTCCCCGTCCCCGGCTCCGCGGACCACAGCAGCCCCACTGGCTCCCTTCATCTCTAATAGGTAGAGAAGCCTCACACACCAGTTTCTCTTTGGGCTTTTTCCCTTCCCACAGAAAGAGGCTAGGAAAGTGAGCGCTCTCCTCCCTCCCTCCCCGCCCCCCCCCCAGCTTTTTTCCCTTCTAGATTCTTCTCAGCACAGTGCCCAGGCCGGCACAGCCGTGCTCACTGGAGCACAGTGAAAGGGTTTAACCTTGCTGGAGGGTCTGCCGCCCCCAGAACAAAAGGAGGTCACCGGGGCTGAGTTTCTGCCCTAGCTGAGGAATGGCAGGAATGTTCTGACCCTGAGGTCCATGGAAGCAAGAACAACAGGCTGAGCTGGCGGCCCAAGCCCTCCTGTTTCCGCAGTTACACCTGTGGTGACGTAGGGAGCTAAGAGAGGTGGGGACACAGGAAGAGACCTGCAGGCCTCCCTGGGCACCCTCAAACTTCATGCTATAGGATTTCCCATTGAGTTCCTGACGAAGGCAGAAGCAAGAAGATTGTCACAAACGCCAGGCCAGCCTGAGCTATGTACGGAGAGCCGGCATGGAGTATACAGCAAGGTCCCAACAGCTGCCTCAAAAGGGGTAGGTGTAGTGGTGTGTGTGTCCTGAGTTCAGATCCCCAGCACCCACGCATAAAAGCCAAGCGTGACTGAGAGTCTGCAGTGGGCCCTGTGGAGGCAGAGACAGGGGACCCTTGGCGTTCACAGACCGAACAGGTGGGCTCCAAGGTCAGGAAGACATCTCTTCTCAAAAGGCAGGGAGAAGACGCCCAAAGTCGACCCCTGGCCTCCAAATACATGGACTTGTGCACACCTTCATACACACACGCACACACACGTACAAACACAAGTACAAAGGAGGGCGGGGAAGCCCCCCCCACACTCCCAAAGCAAAGGGAGTGGGACAGCCGGGCAGTGGTGGCGCACGCCTTTAATCCCAGCACTCGGGAGGCAGAGGCAGACGGATCTCTGTGAGTTCGAGACCAGCCTGGTCTACAGAGCTAGTTCCAGGACAGGCTCCAAAACCACAGAGAAACCCTGTCT
>NC_022028.1:52256641-52257822 GCF_000317375.1 Microtus ochrogaster | reverse complement strand
AAAAAAAAAAAAAAAAAAAAAAAAACCCAGTGGGACAGTACTGGACTAAGACAAGCCAGGCCCTGGGCTCACTGTCCAATCCCAAAGAAACAAAGCGCACGTACAGCTGAGCCACCTCCAACCTCTATAGGGTTTGCACCTCTGTGCCCACCGGCGGCCCACGGAGGCTCGCACGGGGCTCGCGGCCTCCAGTTTGGGTTTTCCTGTGTTCACAGCATTTGAATGCTCAGATGGCATCCTCCTATCCCACCCTCACAGTCTATTTAGGGGTTCCTACAGTTCTGGGCTTGCTACAGCACTGCTGGCATGCCCCCAGAGAGACCACAGTTCAGAGACTGCAAGCCTGGATTTCAGAAACGGGGTGGCTTGACAGTAGCCTGGGTTCCTGCTGGGCAAGACCACATGACACGCTCCCCAACTCTGTGAAGTTGTTGGGGGAGAAGAGAGGAAGTGGGGCCTTCTGCCACCTAGAATGCTTTTTAAGGTGTGTGTGTGTGTGTGTGTGTAAGGAGGCCAGAAGAGGGTGTCAGAGTACAAGGACTTGTGAGTCTCCTGAAAGAGAGCAAGTGTTCTGTTCTTAACGGCTAAGGCACTCTACCCGTGATCTTTCTCCACTGTGCAGATGTCAGTCCCGCTGATGCTAATAAGGTTCTTTGCGGTTGGAACCAGTGCTTCCACTCAGGATTTCTGGAAGTCCCTAAGGGGTACCAGCTGTCTCAGACCCGTGGGGAGGTTAATTAAGGGTAAGTTAACTTACTCCAACCACGCTAAGTTTTGGTCCCTGAGCACGACACCAGTTGGGCGAATGAGGCACAAGAGAAGTCCAGCTGCTTCCTAGGTCGCCATTGGTTTAGAGACAGTCTAACCATGTAGCCCTGGCTGGCCTCGAACTCACAGAGATCAGCTTGCCTTTGCTTCCTGTGTGCTGGGATGACAGGCGTGCGCCACCACCACCTGGCCCTCTATTTACTCTTTAAAAAGACTATATTTAGTTAGTTAGATTCTTTGAGGGTCTCTCTCTATAGCCTTGGAACAAGGACACGATCAACAAGACAAAACGACAGCCTACAGAATGGGAAAAGATCTTCACTAACCCCACATCAGACAGAGGTCTGATCTCCAAAATATACAAAGAACTCAAGAAATTGGACACCAAAAGGTCACATAATCCAATAAAAAAA
>NC_022028.1:52248554-52256346 GCF_000317375.1 Microtus ochrogaster | reverse complement strand
TCAAGACCCAGTAATACCACTTTTGGGTACATATCCAAAGGATGCTCAATCGTGCCACAAGGACATGTGCTCAACTATGTTCATAGCAGCTTTGTTTGTCATAGCTAGAACCTGGAAACAACCTAAATGCCCCTCGACCAAAGAATGGATAAGGAAAATGTGATACATTTACACAATGGAGTACTACACAGCAGAAAAAAATAACGACAGCCTGAATTTTGCAGGAAAATGGATGGAGCTAGAAAACATTATTTTGAGTGAGGTAACCCAGACACAGAAAGATAATTATAATATGTACTCACCCACAAGTGGTTTTCAAAGATAAAGCAAAGAAAGCCAGCCTACAAACCACAATCCCAGAGAACTTAGACAACAATGTGGACACTAAGAGAGACTTACATAGATCTAATCTACATGGGAAGGAGAAAGTAAAGAAAGACAAGATCTCCTGAATAAATTGGGAGCATGGGGACCTTGGAGGAGGGCTGAAGGGGGGAGGGGAGAGGAAGGGAGGGGAGCAGAGAAAAATGTAGAGCTCAATAAATATTAAAAAAAAAAAAAGATTGGCCCTTCTCCACTACATCCCTTTCTGTCAGTATGCCTTTATCACAGAGACAGAAATGGGTCGGAAGCAGACGCATCCTTAGAAACGATTAGGGGACGCCTACGCGTTTTCATCTTTGGTTTCCACCCCACTCAAAATGCATTGGGTTTCTCTTTGTGTTCTCCTTTGACCCATAGTTATTTAGAAGCAAAGTCCCCAAATATTTGGGGATTTTCCAAGGATCTTTATTATTAGCTTCTAATTTAATTCCATTGTGGTGAGAAAACTTTATTACTTGAATCATTTTCAGTGTGCTGAGTCTTGCCTTATTGAAAGAAGATGGCCTATTTTGGTAACTGTTCTCTGGAGTCTGAAAGCGTCTTTGCGTTCTGCTGCTGCTGGATGGAACAAGCCATACGGTCACATAGGTCAGGTCGATGGCATTCTCGAGTCTCCCATAGCCCTGTTCATTTCTATAAAAGTAATCAAGGCGCCCTGAGCCAGTTACCACGATGGCTACATTTGCAGTTTCGCCCATTTGGGCCTCACTTTGAAGTTCTGTTATTAGGTGCACGTGCTTTTAGAGTTTTGATGAATTGAGATGGGGGATGCAGCCCAGTTGGTACAGCGCTGGCCACACACGCACAAAGCCGTGCATTTGACTAGCACCATTTGAGCAGGGCAAGAGGGTGATGCCTACGAGCCCAGCATTTGGGAGGTGAGCACAAACCTGGCCACATTCCTACCTACAGGCTGAGCTGGAAGCCAGGCTGACTACATGAGACCCATCTCAAAAATAAGCAAACTGCAAAATATTTCTAGTGAATTGGCCATCATTATGAAAGGATTTTTGCTCCTTTTTTTTGTTCTTAATAGATAGGGTTTCTCTATGTAGCCCTGTCGTGGAACTCACTGTGAGACCAGGCTGGCCTCGAACTCGGAGATCTGCCTTCCTGTTTCCTCAGTATTTTCTTAACATATAACACCCTTTGCTCTGAAATCTTTGATATTAATAAAGCCATTTCTGTGTTTCCCCCATCCAAGCACTAAGGAAGCCTGCCCCTGCTTCATTTCCCGGGTCAGCTGGGGTCACACGAATACAGGTGGTGTGGTCACCAGCTCTGTGTTCCTATGATGAGGGCCGCCAGGGTAGAGCTCGATTCTTGAACTTTTAAAGGTCTATTACATTTTTGTTATATTTGTTAGGGAGGTGGTGGGTGGGCACACATGCCATGGCACACGCAGGGAGGCAGGACAGCATGTGGGAGCTGGTTCTCGCCTTCCGTTGTGTGGGTCCTGGGAATAAACACATTGCCAGGCTCATGACTTTTACCACAGAGCCGTCCTCCGCCCTGGCCTTAGATTTTATCTTATCTGTGTCTTGTTCTTTAATGCGCCCTTGGTTTTTCTCTTCCATCCTGAAACTTGTAGGGTTTATGGTCTGGAACTCACGGCACAGGCTAGGCTGGCTGACCAAGAAGATTTTACGCTGTGTAAAGCACTGGACTGAGCCCTTTCCCTTCTTTTCCAACGGGGATTCTCACTGCACAAACCAGCCTTCCGTTCCCAAGCCTCACTAAGAGCGGGACCACAGGTATGTGCTGCTGGGCGTGGCATGACCTAATAGCGGGGCCACACACACACACACACACACACACACGTGCTGCTGGGCGTGGCATGACTGGTAGTAACCTTCAATGTTGTAATTTGCGGACGAAGCTAGTCTGTCTTCTTCTCTGTTCATTTCTCTTCTGTAGCACTGGCATTCCCATGACTCCATTTTGTCTCCTTTCTTGGTTTAGTTACTATTGCTTTTGATCTATTTTGGTGGCTTTTACAGAGTTTATATCACACACACACACACACATATATATATTATATATGTGTGTATATAGAGATAGAGATATAGAGATAGAGATATAGATATAGTGTGTAGATATAGCCCTGGCTGTCTGGAGCACATTCTGAAGACCAGGCTGCCCTCAAAATCACAGAGCTCCACCTGCCTCTGCCTCTTGAGTTCTGGGATTAAAAGTGTGCGCCAAGATACCCAACCCTTTTTTTTTGGTTTTTTTCGAGACAGGGTTTCTCTGTAGTTTTGGAGCCTGTCCTGGAACTAGCTCTTGTAGACCAGGCTGGCCTCGAACTCACAGAGATCCGCCTGCCTCTGCCTCCCAAGTGCTGGGATTAAAGGCGTGCGCCACCACCGCCCGGCCTACCCAACCCTTTTTATAATTTATTTTTATTTTACACGCACTGGTGTTTTGCCTGCATGTATGTCTGTGTGAGGGTGTCAGATCCCTGAAACTAGAGTTACAGGCAGTTGCAAGCTGCCATGTGGGTGCTGAGAATTGAACCCAGGTCTTCTGGAAGAGCAGCCAGTGCTCTTAACTGCTGAGCCATCTTTCCAGCCCCACAACCCCTTTAGAAAAATAATAAGAGTTTTTCACTTCTGTATCTCTGTGTATGTGCCTTTAAGTGCAGGTATCCAAGGAGGCCAGAAGAGGGCGTCAGTTCCCCTGGGGCTGGAGTTAACTGTAAGTTGCCCAGTTTGTTTGCTGGGAACCAAACTTGGGTACTCTATAAAAGCAGCAATCACCTCTAACCACTGTGCCATCTCTCCAGACTCCACATCCAGATATCTAGATTTATAGTTGTTGATCTATATAATGATACCTATATCACATATATCTTATAGCTATTGCTTTCCCCATTTTACATACAGGAATCTTCCTATAATATGGATTCATTCCTCCTGACCTTTTGGCTTTTATTGTTATACTTTTTACATATACATGTTTTAAACCACACAATACAGCATGAATTTTTGGTTTAGTAGTCAATTATCTTTGAAAAAAGATATAAACCATTGCTTAAAATCCCGTGGTTTTGCCCTTGTTCTTCTGCGCTGAGACGCCATCCATCTGGCATGGTTTCTCTCTGTCTGGGGGACTTTTAACAATTTTCTACAGTGCAGTTATGCTGCTGATAGATTCTTCCAGCTTTTGTGTCTGAAAAGATCTTTATTATACTTTTATTCTTAAAGATTTCTTTCTTACATTTTTATTTATTTTGCCTGGGTGCAGCAAGTATGTGCATGATCACTGGCCTATGTGTGCGTGCATGCAAGTGTGTGCTGTGTGCACGTGTGTGTGCAAGTGTGTGCATGCGTGTGTTATGTGTGTGCATGTGAATGGGTGTATGGGTGTGTGTATATGCGTGGGCATGTTTGTGTGTGCATGTGTGTGCACATGAGAGTGTGCATGCTCGCTGGCCTGTGTGTGCATGCGTGTGTGTGCATGTGCAAGTGTGCATATGTACAAGTGTGTGCATGCATGCGAGAGAGTGCATACTCACTGGCCTCTGTGCGTGCGTGCATGCATGCGTGTGTGTGTGAGTGTGCGTGCATGTGTGTCAGATGATATTTTGGTTTGTTTTTTTTTTTTTTGAGACAGGGTTTCTCTGTAGCTTTGGAGCCTGTCCTGGAACTAGCTCTGTAGACCAGGCTGGTCTTGAACTCACAGAGATCCGCCTGCCTCTGCCTCCCGAGTGCTGGGATTAAAGGCGTGCGCCACCACCGCCCGGCATGTCAGATGATATTTTGTTTCCTCTGTTCCTACGTCATGCGGGTCCTGGGGATTGAGCGCAGGTGGTCAAGCTTGGCAGCAAGCTCCCTTTACCAATGAGCCACCCCCATCCCACGTGATATTTTACAGGATTTAGATCTACAGTTCATTACTGGGTATGGTGGCACACAGCCCTTAAGAGATAGGAGGCCAACGCAAGGTTTTTAGTTCAAAATAGGGTGGAGCAATGGTGGGCATGTTTTATTTCCCACTCCTCGGCAAGTCTTTTCCATTGCTGGTAAATTCTAGAAAACTGTGCTTTCTTTATTCCCACCCTTCCCCATTTCCTTCCTTCATCATATCCTTTTCTTTTTAAAAACATTATCTTATTTTTATTTCTGTGTGTAATGTTACTTCTCTTGTCTGCACAAGCCCCACACGAGTGCAGTGCCACAAAAGGCCAGAAGAGGGCATCAGATACCCAGGAGCTGGAGTTACAGAGCCTCGTGAGCTGCCTTGTGGGTACTGAGAACTGAACCCCTGTCCTCTCGAAGAGCAAGTAGTGCTCTTAACTGCTGAGCCATCTTTCCAGCCCCCTCCTTTCCCCTCCCTCCCACTCGTCATAGGAGAATAAACACAGTCACCAGGCTCCACTTTAACGGAAGAAAAAAAAATTCCTATTTCTTTGCAAATTCTTTCTTATCTTTGTAGAAAGCAAAGGCGCATTTGCTGAATGTTTCTGGAGTCAAATCTGTCAGTCGAGTGATATTGAAGCAAAAGCTTCTTCAGAAATTCCATTGTCGTTAGAGGACTAGGGACAGGATTTCTCTGTGTAGCCTTGGCTGTCCTGGAACTCACTCTGTAGACCAGGCTGGCCTCGAACTCAGAAACCTGCCTGCCTCTGCCTCTGAGTGCTGGGATTAAAGGCGTGTCACCGCTGCCCAGCGAGGGTAATTTTTTAAGAGTTAACAATAAATTCTTATATTTCTTATTCAAATGAAAACTAAACATACATGTAGACAGAATATTGTATACATAATAAATAAATACTTTAACACAAATGAAAACTAAATTTTACTTGTAAAATTGCGTGGAGCTAGGCGTGTGTGTGTGTGTGTGTGTGTGTGTGTGTGTGTGTGTGTGTGTAACATGCTCTACAGAAATGTTTTTAGGTCTGGCAGCTGTTAAAACTAGGCCCCCAAACAAAAGGGCTAGAAATCTTTTCTAATTATTTCTTGTGGGCCTGACTTTGTTTTCTTTTCTTCTGGGACAACATTCTCATGTAGCCCAAACTGGCCTCGAACTTGGTATATAGCTGAGGATGTCGTCGAATTCCTAATCCCCCTGCCTCTGTTTCCAAAGTGCTGGAACTGCAGTGTGAGCCACCAAACCCCACACCCGCGGGTGCTGGGGAGAGCTCAGGGTTTGGTGCACGCTACTGTCCTAGCTGGCTTCCTGGTTGCTGTGGCAAACACTGAAGAAAGTCAGTGTCAGGAGAAAGGGTTCATTTCATCTTCCAGCTCCCAGGTCGCCAACCATCACTGAGGACTTCAGGACCAGAACTGAAGCAGGAACCACGGGGCGCGCTGCCTGCTGGCTCGCTCTGCCCCTTACTCATACAGTTTAGGTCAGGGATTGTCCCACCCACAATGGCCTGGGTCCTAAGTCAATTAGCAGTTAAGAAAGTGCCCCACTGGGGGATGCTCAGTGGTTGAGAACAATTATTCCTCTTGAGTGAGCACTCTGGGTGCTCACAACCACCTGTAGCTCTAGTTCTGGAGGACTGGACACCATCTCCTGGCCTCTGCAGGGACTCTCACGGTGCACACACAAACATGTAGACAAAACACTTGTATATTTTTTTTTTTTGGTTGTTTGTTTTGTTTAGTTTTTCGAGGATTTCTCTGTGTAACAGCCATTGCTGTCCTGGAACTAGCTCTTGTAGACCAGGCTGGCCTCGAACTCATAGAGATCCGCCTGCCTCTGTCTCCCGAGTGCTGGGATTAAAGGTGTGCATCACCACTGCCCGGCTTAAAAAAAAATATTTAAAGAAAAGCAAGCAGGCAAAGAAAACATCCCCATAGCTGAATCTGCCGGAGGCGATTCCTCAGCTAGGGTTCCTCTTCCTAGGTAACCCTGGCTTGGGTCACGTTGGCAAAAAACGGACCAGCACACATGACAAGCACTCGACCTCCAGCTGAGCGCCATCCCCGGCCCTTCAACTGTTTTCTGAAGTATAGAACATGACAAGCTAGCATGAGCACACCAGCAGAAGAAACATTAGTGTCCCTACCGCTCAGTAGGTATTCCAAGAATGGCTAAGAGCCGTTAGGGAAAGCGCCTGCCACAGAAGCGGGGGACCCAAGCTCAGCTCTCCAGCACCCACGAGACAAGTGGGTGGGCAGGAAGGAGATGGGCACGATCCCGGAGGCACTGGCCAGTCACACACACAGCTGTGTGCTGTTTGCTCAGTGAGCTCTCTGTTCAAATGGATGCCTCTCTCTCCAAGAAAGGCCAGCTCTGACTCCTGAGCCTTGAAGAGACTGGGCTGCTGCTTCCTGTGAAGGCCTCAGGCTCGGACTCCCTCCTTCATCTTGTAGTGTCTGGTGAGCACTCCCGCACATCCCTCTGAGGTCTGTGAGGAACGGGTTTACTCTGGAAAGGGCCAGCGGAAGGGGCCATGGGAGGGAGAAACCGGAGTCCAGGGTCCGCTTACAAGCCAGGGGCCATGACAGCAGAAAAGGCGATGGGGGAGGGGAGGGAAAAGTTTCCCTTTTTGGTCGGCCATTGGCTGTGGCTGGGGAAAGTTAAAGAATGCCAGGCGATGATAAGCATCTCTCGTGGTCAGCCATTACCTGGGGTCAATAGGGCAGGAAAGGGGAATCTAGAAAATTAAGGCACTTTGGTGTCGGGAACCAAACTACTTTAGTTTTGGGGCTTGTCACTGTTTAACCAAAATGGAGACGCTTTACAAAATGGCTAACAACCTGCCAAGCCCAGCTTAAGCCTTCCTTTTTTCAGGAAGCCATTTCCTCACACAGCTGCCTGTCCTTTCTGTGTCCCCCGTGGCCACGCCCCTTCACCCCTTCATTACCACCTTCAGAAGCAAGGCCTCTGTCACCCCAGAAAGGGCTGCACCAAACAAATAGTTCTACCCCAGTTTGTGAGTGAGCCAACGTGTGTACAGGAGCAGGGTGACCCCCAAACAGCTTCTTCACAGGAGAGCCCCACACCCCAGCATGGCTGATGGCCTGAGCTGCGCGCATAGTTAAAATCCCTCACCTGCTCAGGCACCCGAGACCACAGGCACGGGTGTGCTGAAGGGAATGAATGGCAGGAATCTCAGGTGACTCTGGGACTCTCCCCACTCCCTCCTTCAGCAGGGAGTGTCAACAAGCCTGATCCTACCGGGGTCTCATGCTGCTAATCATGGCTGCTCTGACTGAGATGGTGTCGGCCAGAGAGGCTGCGGTGAACATACAGCAAGTCCTGAGTTCAGTGCCTGGCACCAAAGGTAGAGGATCAGGAGTTCAAGATCATCCTCAGCTACATAGCAAGTTCAATGCCAGCCTGGGCTATATGAGACTCTGGTCTAAATAAATAAATACATTAATTAGTTAATTAATTAATTAATTAATAAAAGACCAGAGGATGGTATTCCACAGAACTCTTTAAAAATGGC
>NC_022028.1:52222024-52247621 GCF_000317375.1 Microtus ochrogaster | reverse complement strand
TTCTCCTCCTCCTCACCCCCCTCTTCCATTTTGGTTTTTCAAGACAGGGTTTCTTAGTGTAACAGCCCTAGCTGTCCTGGAACTAGTTCTGTAGACCAAGCTGGTCTCGAACTCACAGAGATCCATCTGACTCTCAAGTGCTGGGATTAAAGGTGTGCGCCACCACTGCCTGGCACTCCTTGCCAGTTTTAAAGGGTACTGGGTACTGTAATGCCATTATCCCAGTTTCCAGAGAAGAAATTTGAGGCCCAGAAGACAACCAGGGTGCTTGCTCAGAAGAGCAGGCAAAGCCAAAATTTGAGCTCAGGCTTGCTGGTCCCTGGGCCACGGCCCTGGGCTGTGATGCTCAGTGCCCCTCGGGCTGGCCTGTGAGGAGAGGATCCCAGAGCTTGCCCTGTGGCTGTTGAGTGGTTGCTGTGTGGCCCATGAAGAAAACACAGATAGGGAACTGGTGCCCACACCCCTCTCTGGCTTTCCTCCTTTGCCGCGAAAGCAGAGAGCAAGTTGGGGCGATTCTCTTTCTAGACTCCGAGGAGAGCAGGAAGAAGCAGAACCGGAAGAGCCTCAGAAGCAGTATCCCCCTAGCTCACTGGCTCCGGAGCCCACACCTCCTAAGGCTCAGCAGGCGGATGTCCCTGGAGCTTGCCAGAACCGGAAGAGGCTCAGAAGCAGTATCCCCCTAGCTCACTGGCTCCGGAGCCCGCACCTCCTAAGGCTCAGCAGGCGGATGTCCCTGGAGCTTGCCGGAATCTGGCCCGATTTGCAGAGATAAAAATCAACCTGACCCTTAATTCCCCAAATTAATTTATGGGCTTGCCTCTTGGGTGCCGAGGCACGTCTGGCCACCCGAAATCTGGTAATTATTTATATAAACACGGCATCCTGCCTTGGTGGGTTATAATTGGCTGGCATGGCGCTGGAGATTTTTGGAAAACTCCAGATCTCTAAAATCTTCCTCGTGGCTCACGGATAGTATTAACCAAACCAAAATATATAGTTGCCTTCAGTAGGCCGGGGCAAACTTATGCCCAACATCACTACGATTTGAAGGTCTCAGTGGACACGGGAAGGAAGAAACTAGACCAGTCATCTGGGCTGCACCCACTGTAGAGAGGACACAGGTTGTGGGTAGGGGTGGGCGTGTGAGACCCCCGTGGGCCCCAGCGTCTGCTGGAAGCTGAGTTTAACGCCCTGCTGAGAATAAACAGGATCAGGAACTTTGCGCTGTCTGGAAAGGAGGAGGGGAGGCTGGCACGGAGGGGGGTGTGGGGGGGTGGATTTCCCTCCAGGAGGGCTGAGCTGTGTCACAGGGCAGGAGGACTATTAGGGGCCAGAAACGAAGCTGACTGAGCTTCCAGAAGGCCACTGGGGTGGTGGGGGGAGATGCGCCTGCACCTTTAAATAACATTAATTTCTGAAAGGCCCAAGTTGTTTCCCTAAATTGCTGCCCGGAACCTCTGGCTTTCATCTCTTTTTATGGTACCTCTTTAGGTTGTGGGCAGGAGCTGCCGCCAGGCGACAACCAGCATCAGTGACCCTTCTTCAGCCCCAGAACAGCCCGGGAGGAATCATTTCCTGCAGAAGGAAAAAAAAAATTTTTTTTTCTAAGAATCAAGGTATTTTTGAAAAATAAAAATCGATGTGCAGCAAAAGCAGCTGTCCACCCACATCTCCGGGAGAACCCCCAGGAGAACACGTCACAAGGCCTTAACACAGCTGGGACCTCATTTCCTTGGTGGGGGGAGAAAGGGGCAAGCCACTTAACCTCAGTTTCCCCATCCGTAAAATGGGGTTAATCATGCTCCCCTGTTTCAGGAGCCCTGGTAGGTTTTAATTGGGTAATGGTTGTGGCGCCCTTTGATGTAGTAACTTTTATTAACTTGCGAGGGATCCCCTGGGGCCAGAAAAAGCAGTTAAACCAGAGAGAGAGAAGAAAGGGTTTGAAGAGCAAGCCAGGCTCCTGCGCTGAACAGTCCCGCTCCACTCCAGACGTGCAGGGGACGTGCAGGGGACGTGCAGGGTCCTCCCAGCAAGCAGCAGGCAGCTGCACGAAGTAGGGGCTGTTCTTTAGGAAGCTGTCTGAGTGCGGCCCCAGAAGCCATTGCTGTCCAGGCGTGGAGGGGGAAGGCCAACCCGAAGCCTCGCTCCCAAGCCCCCATCCTCCCTTGACCCCACTGAGGTTCTTTGCCAAGACCAAGGTCCTTGGAATCGAGTTTAGGAAAGTTCCAACCTCGTTCTCTGAAAAATTAACAGAGAGCCCTCGAGGGCTGGCATTCAACCCAGGCTCACAACCAGAGAAAGACTTGGGAGACAGCTTCCACACAGACTGTCAAACGAGAGCTTTGCTGAGGTCCATCCTCTTGACCACAAAGACAAATATAGAACACTGTGCCTCAGTTTCCCTTCCCTAAAAATGATTCTGATCTCATGTTTTCTTCTCTTTTTCCCCCCTCTGGAGACAAGGTTTCTCTATGTAGCCTTGGCTGTCCTAGAACTGTCTCCGTAGACCAGGCTAGTCTCAGACTCAGAGATCCTCCTGCCTCTGCCTCCGGAGTGCTGGAATTAAAGGTGTGCGCCACCACTGCCAGGCTCTAATCTAACATTCTTACCTTAAATGCTTACCACACACAAGGCCCTCGACTGAAAGCATTCGAACCTTATTTCTCAAAATGTTATTATTTCAATGACTGTTCTCCAGGTCAGTTCACACAGCCCGGGTCCCTACTCTTCTGGTCATCTGACATGGTAGCAGGTGCCGTGACTCTGAATCACGGAGATCCTCCTGCCTCTGCCTCTCCAGTAGTGGGATTAAAGGTGTGCGCCACCACACCAGGCTCAACACACACACACACACACACACACACACACACACACACCCTCTTTTGTAATTTTATTCACTTTTCTTTCACTTTTATTCTCTTGGTGCTGAGATGGAACCCAAGACCTTCTGTGTGCTAAGCAGGTGCTCTTTTGTAAGTCACACCATGGACTTTTCTCGACTGGCTCCCCCTCCTTGTTGAGGGCCCAGCTACACAAGCTCAGCCCAGCAGGGTAAACAACTTGTCTCACTATGCCAAGGATTGTGCCAGGGACTCCAGTGCCACAGTCCATGCCACCCTTCTAACCCCAGACAAACTGAAAGAGTTTAATTGCCCTTCAGGTCCTCAGATGGCTGCAAAATGCTATTTAAAATTCCTAAACAGGCTGGGCGTTGGTGGTGCACACCTTTAATCCCAGCACGTGGAAGGCAGAGGCAGGCGGATCTCTGTGAGTTCGAGGCCAGCCTGGTCTACAAGAGCTAGTTCCAGGACAGGAACCAAAAGCTACGGAGAAACTGTCTCGAAAATTAAAAAAAAAACAACCAAGCTCAACCAACCAAACCAACCGTAAGCAGCAGCTTTCGAGACCAATGAGCCACACAGTTTGTTCTCTCTCCTCCTGAGCGGGTTTCCTCAGACCTGGTCAGGGTGACCTTAGATGACCTTGAATTTCAGATCCTCCACCTCACAAGATCTGGGGTTAGAGGTTTGAGCCACTCACCTGGGCAAGCACTCTACTGAGTTCATTCAGTGATCTTGCTTCTTCCTCCTCTAACTGGGACCAGATTCTCCGCCTGTTTCCTATAGGAGCTGTGATGCTGGGAGCCCATTCTTTACCCTTGTCTGGGACAAGCTCACACACACCCGGCACATGTTAGCTTCCAAACAGCAACCAGCAACCGAATGCTGTTGGCGCGTGTTTAACCACGCTTCCTCCTACAGCGGGCCTGCCATACCCTCAGAGTCAAACGTTACTTCTGTCCAGCCTGCTCAGCCTTACCATGATCAGCGAGTTCAAGCAATTTAAGGCTGGAGAGACGCCCCAACAATCAGAAGCGTTTGCCGCTCTTCCAGAGGACATGAGTTCGGTTCTCAGCACCTACCGATTTTCACTCCCGCTCCAGTGAAGCCGGTGCCCTCTTCTGGCCTCCAAGGGTCCCTACACATGTGATAGACACTCTCAGAAAGGTAGTGATATTTCATTTGTATTTTAATAAATAAAGCTTGCCCAAAGTTCAGCGAGCAAAACAGCCACACTGGTCAGCCTTCCAGACCAGGCAGTAGTGACACACACCTTCAGTCTCAGCCCTAGAGAGGAATAATAAGATGGGAGGAGACAGCTCTCACTCACAGTCTCATTTTGAGGGTTGTCATTTCAGACTGAGGTAAAGGGAAGAGCTAGTAGCTGGCTGTTTTGCTTTTCTGACCTTCAGGTTGAACCCTAATTTCTTGTCTCTGGGTTTTTATCAATTATGCTACACACTTACACACATAAATTTGAAAAAACTAATTTTAAAGACCTCTGTAGGAAGTGGTAGTACATCTTTAATCCCAGCACTCGGATCTCTGAGTTGAAGGCCTGCTTGGTCTACAGAGTTCCAGGACAGGCAGGGATACACAGAGGAACCCTGTCTCAGAAAAACAAAAACAAACAAACAAACAGAAGGACGGCTGTGGAGCTGGGGGCTCAGGAAACGCTTGTCTGGCCTTCCCAGCCTTGAGCACAGCCCCAGGAAAAAGCAGGCACAGTGCTGCGCAATTGCTACAAAGGGTGCGTGGGGCCAGCCTGGGCTGCATGAACCTGGGCCTCAACAACAGACGACAAGGGAACCAGACTGTCTTCCCGTAGCTCACTAAGCAGCGTGGTACTGTTTACCTGTCTCTCTGCTTAGTTTGGTTTTTGGGGACAGGGTCTCTATGTAACCCTGACTGTCCTGTAGAGCAGGCTGGCCTGGCGCTCACAGATCCCCTCACATTTGTGGGGATTAAAGGCATGCGCCACCTCCCCAGCTTTACTTTGGTAAAGAGAACTCCCTGCTGCTGGAAGAACTAAAGTCATATTAGCTACACAGCTCTTTTGTCTGCACCCTGTCCAGATGCCCAGCCAACCATTGCTGGGACGGCCCCTTGTGGACAGAGCTGATCATCACTGCGGGGCCTGGTGCGTGGATGTGGGGACCATTTGTTTAGGGACTGATGGTTTTCAAACCACCTTTGACAGACTCAGATAATGAAGGCAATCTTCTCCAGACAGATCTCAACCTGACTTTTATAGCATCGGGGAGAGGAAATTTACATGGGGAAGAAATGAGAAACAATGGTTAAATCAAAGCCGCCCTTGGCAGCCTCTGCCCTTTTCGCCCCATCTGAGGACAGCCCTGCTTCAGTTCTGCTGAGCTCCGCTGCCTGCTCCAGTGGGCCGGAGCCCACACCCTATAAATCGTCTCTGCCCTTGCGCAGGATCGCTGACTATATGTGTTTCGGGGCCCGGCATTAATTCCCTCATCCTTGGCTGGTGACATGAAGATTTGTAACTGATAGAATATGGTTTTAATGTGTTTCCTTCAGGTTACTATTAAAAACATGCTATTTATCTGAACTTGCAAAATTTTCCCTTTAGAGAGGGAGGGGTGGGGAGGGTGGGGGAGGGTGGGGAGAGAGTATGGGAGTGTATTACAGGAACAGTTTCCCAGCATCCAGTGGGCTGGGAAGCTGAGTGGTCAGGGGCCACAGTCTGGTCTTTCTCTCGCTCCACCTTAGCTTCCCTGGGTATGAAATGAGGATAAATATTTGTCTACAAGAGGCGGCAGTTGTAAGGATTAATTGGTTGGTGCTTCGGGAACCCTTTGAAGATGAAAGACCTTCTTTGCAGATGCTAAGTAAACTCAGAACGTGTCTGGCTTTAATGAGCCAGGTGAAGCCAGAAAGGATGGCTGGAGATTAACTGTGCCTAGCCCAGCGCCTGCCGGCAAGGGCCCAACTGAGATCTGGGCGGATCCCCCTGGGCTCCATCCTTCCTGGCTTCCCCGGCTCTGGGCACATCATCTGGTAATGATGTCCATGCACAAGGAACCAAGCTGGACGTGAAGGTTGAAGAGCCCAGACCTCCTCCAGGCCTTCCTGTCACCAGTGAGTCCTACCCAGGCCTGGGCAGGTCACAGTTCCCCATTTGCTAGTGGGCTTTGTCATAGCCACCCAGGGCTGGGTAGGATTGTGTGGAATTTGCATCCTACGCACAGCTAACAGCAATGGTGCCTGTATCAGACCCTAGGTTCTAAGTATTTTCCTTGTGTTTTTCATGCATGAGTGTGGGTTTGTGTGTATATGCATGTGTATATGTGTAGGTCTTATGCATGTGTATATGTGTAGGTTAGTAACAGGTTCCTCTCTCCGACTTAAAAAAGATTTATTTTGATTTTGTGTATAAATGTTTGCCTGTGTATACATGTATCGCCTGCATGCCTGGTGCCAGCAAAGGCCAGAAGAGGGCATCAGATCCCCTGCAGCTGGAGTCACAGCTGTGATGCACTCACACACATGCACACTCCATACCCCGCGTGGATGCTGGGCACTGAACCTGGGTCCTCTCCAAGGGCAGCTGGTGCTCTCGGTCCCTGAGGTCCAGCCCTCCATCTGACTCTTTGAGACAGTCTCTCCCTGAACTTGGATTTCTCATATTCAGCAAGGTTAGGTGGCTTCCAGCTCCCGGGAGTCCTGATTTTCACCTCCCTCTGTTAGAATTGCAGGCACGTGCCACCACACTCAACTCCTGACATGTCTGCCGGGGATCTGAACTCAGGTCTTGGCGCTTGCATGGCAAGCCCTTACCCACTGGGCCACCTCTCCAGTTCTAGCTTTCTTCCCACTGAGCTCTCACACCAGACCCCTACGGAAGGACTCCAGGTCACACAGCTGAGACACCCATTGCCCGGTGGCTTGACCCGAGCCCCAGTGGGTGAGTGAGGCGCAATTGCAGCCCTTGGCCAGGACTCACGGCGGTGGAAGCTTGCCAGCTCTGCACACGCCACACCAGCGACAGGTTTTGGTAGGATGCAAGGCGTGAGTCTGGGCCGGCTGGAGGCGGCTGCGTCAGGATGTGTGAGACTTTGTTGGAAGTGTCTGGGATCATAGAGGAAGTCTGGAAGGAAAGGTTGTCGCTCAGGAACCCTGGGGCGCTGCCGTGGCTCAGGGGTGCCTCTTGGAGGCTGTGGCCTGCTCTGTTGGCGTGTCAGGCAGTCAGCAGCCCAGACACTCAATGAATGAACTATGTTAAGACTGTGGCCCAAGCAGCTTTAGCTTGGAGGTCTCCTGAGGAGCCAGAGGGGAAAACTAAGGTCTCAGAGCACAGCCTCAAACAGGCATGATGGTGCACGCGTCCCATCTCGGCTCTTGAGAGTCTGAGGCAGGAGAACCAGGGCTCAAGTCTGTCCTTGGCAGCATACCAGGTTGGAGGCCAGACTAAAGTACATAAGACCCTGTCTCAAACAAACGGGAAAAAAAAAAAAAAGCCACTAAATTTGGCCCTCCTCCCCTCAGAACCATGACATCACTCCAGCTAAATGTGGGCTGGGGAAGCCCCTGGCCGGGACAGAAATATCCTTGGCCACTGCTGTCCATGATGGGAAGGAAATGGAATTCTGTTTAAATGCCATGTTGTTTTGAGAAGTCTAACGTGAAAGTCCCTATTTAGAAACTTGTAGACTCTGCCTTGAAAGTGGTTGAAGTTTCCACACCCTTGTGTTGACTAAGGCCTTGAAAAACCAACTTCCTGCTTAACTACTGATTCAAATCACCTGGGAGTGAAAGCTGGGCCTCCCAATCCCGGAGCTGTGTGCAGAGGGCCTCCGCCAAGAAAAATCCTGGGGCTGCGTGTACCAAAGGACAAAGAGACCCCAGGTCTGAGCGGGCTGACCCATCCAGAAGAGAAGCCGGGCTTTGGGAGGATACTTGGGCACAGCTTCTCTGGGCCCTTCTTAGATACTAGAAAAGTGAGAGGGGATGGGCAGGCCACATGAAGCCCGCTCTCATTCAGTACCCGCTAAACGCCACCCACTGAATCTTCAGTTCAGCCAGGACAAGCACACATTTGTGGCTGCCACAACGTCCATGTCCTCAAGGCAGAAACAGGATCCATGAGTCTTAGCAGGGCGCCCTGTGTCCTAGCTTACCTCAGGCTTTGGTTTATGCTGTTGATCTACAGTGATAAATAACAGCTTTAGGGCTGGGGAGATGGCTCTGTGAGCAAAGACCTCGCTGCTAAAGAATGACCTCATTGGAATTCCTGGTGCACACACACACACACACACACACACACACACAAATCGGTACGGTATTGTGTGTGTAACTCCAGGACTCGGAGGTCTGTGGCCCAGCCAACCAGCCTAGGCAGTCAGTGGGCTCTAAACTTAGAGACCCTGCTTCAAAAATATGAAAACTCGATTGTTACATAAATTCCTTCCCCGAGGGAGCCACACCACACCCACCTCCCAGGTCCTAAGATAAACCAAGGTGAGTGCCCCAAAGCCCACCCTGAGGAAGCAATGAATTCATTAGACAAACTCACAGAGCGTGGGTGACCTTAGAGTAACCACAGGCGGTCTGCGCCCAGTGTGGAAGATGGTGATCTCCCCCAAGGCTGTGTCGACGGAGCAGCCTCCTCTCCGTTCCTCACCTACACCCTCGGCCCTTCCCAGAGCCCCCAGACCACGTGCAATTAGGGCCGCTCTGCTTTCAGCTGGCGGGATACTCCACAGAGTCCATGGCCCTCCCTGCTCCCTCCTCCCTAGAGGAACAGCTGTCATGGTCTTTGGCCTAGACGCCTGCAGACGGCCCGTGTGGCTCAGAGGACAGAACGTGGAGCCCAGAAGCCACCAGCGAGCGTCCTGCGCATGCACACACACGCACGGCCGGTGTACGCCACCCACCCCTCGTAAAGCTGGTGTCCCTGCCTTCCCTCACAGTGCACCCGTGTGAATTAGGAATTACGTGTTCACAGTGAAGACAGCTGCTCGCAAGCAGCAGGCTGAAATTCACGTTCGGGTATTCTTCACCACTCTGTTAGCGGATGCCATGAGTTAGGCGTGTGGCTCAGTGGCAGAGCGCTTGCCTGGCATCCAGGAGGTCCTGGGTGTGATCCCGAGTAACACCAAAGCACCACAAAATGACCGGGGCGGTGGGGCTTGTCACAATAACAAAGACATTAAGGAGAGCTGGTGGTGGTGGCATGCTGGCCCATCAGAGGTCGAGGTAGGAGGGTCATAAGTTCTAGGTTAGCCTGGGCTGCAAAATGAGACCCTGCCTAAAAAACAAAACAAAATAATTGAACCAGCAAAAGAGTTTAAGGAGCACAAACTGCAAAGTCCCTCAGCTCTTTGGATGGAGAGGCCTGCCCCCCACCTTGCCTGCCCCCCTCCTTGTCTGCCCCCACCTCCCCACCTTATCTGCCTCCCTCCTCACCTGCCCCCCTCCTCCCATGTCTCAGGACCCTATCTGTCTGTCTTCTGGGGAAAGGAACCCGTGGCAGTCACTAAACAAATGTTCAGTGCAGGACAGAAGTTCCAACAATCCTCTGTCTATATTGGATCTTCACCGAAATAGACACATGAGGGGTTCCTTTTGGAGCTACCTCTGTAGCTCACCTCACCGAGAGGACCCCCTTTCCTTAGGAAGGCCTCGGGGTCCTTGCTGGCCTGACCTTTTCTGTTCTGCCAGGAACATAGGGAGGCCTTGATTCTTTTCTCAAATTCATCTGCACCACCTAGGACCACAGAACCAACCGGCCTGAACCAAACTCGTCATCACAATTGAAGAAACTCGGTCAGCAGTGAGAAGGCTGAAGGCAAGAGACCAGGGCTTCTCACCCCAGACCAGGGCGCTTCCCAACAGGTGAAACCCCATCAGCCTGCGGCTCCTGGGAAGGGTGGCCCTGGGGAGGTTGGTCAGGGAGGAGACTCATCTGTGTCTTTGCCCAGCAGCTGCCTGCCTGATCCTGCGCCTTAGCTCCCTGCTAGGATATGGGGGTGAGCAGCAGGTAGCCCACCGCTTAGGGCCTATGCGCTAGGTGTGGACACCCCAAGAGCGAAGGACCCTGAAGTGGTCCCTGTCACCTGGCAGTTGACTGCCACACAGGTCCCTTAATGAGTGAAGTTTGCCTTTGCCCTCTTGGCCATGAGGGCAAAACCCATCACATTGCTGTCTAGCTTTGTTTCGAGACAGGGTCTCTCTGTAACTCTGGCTATCCTGGGACTCCCTAGGGAAACCAGGCTGGTGTCAAGTTTACAGAGCTCTGACTGCCTCCACCTCCCAAGTGCTGGGATTAAGGATGTGAGCACCGACCTCTCCCCAGGTCAGAGCTGGAGAGCTGGCTCACTGGTTAAGGGCACTGGGTTCAGTTCTCATGGTAGCTCACAACAGTCTGTGACTCCAGTTCTAGGGTACTGAACACCCTCACACAGACACACATGCAGGCAAAACACCAATGCACATACGATAAAAATAAATTATTTTTTAAAATTTAATAAAAATTTAAAGAATAGGGGCTGGAGAGATGGCTCAGAGGTTAAGAGCATTGCCTGCTCTTCCAAAGGTCCTGAGTTCAATTCCCAGCAACCACATGGTGGCTCACAACCACCTGTAATGGGGTCTGGTGCCCTCTTCTGGCCTGCAAGCATACATGTAGACAGAATATTGTATACATAATAAATAAATATTTTTTAAAAAATTTAAAGAATAATAGCTACCATTTTTCTTTCTCTTTTCTCTAGCCAGCACGGCTGCTTGCTCCTTTGCTGTCTTTTCCTTCCATCCGCCTAGCTTTCCTTCTTTTATTTTTAAAGATTTTACTTTTATTATGTGTGTCTGTGTGTGGGGTTGAGCATGTACATGCAATGCCCAATATGGCCAGAGGGGGCGTCGGATCCTGTGGATTTGGAACTAAGCTGCTTCTCTGTAGGAGTGTGCACTGCTGAGCCTGGCTTCAGCTCTCCTTTTTTGTCTTTCCTCTCTGTCCATCCGTCCGTCCGTTTGTCCCTCCCTCTTTCTTGACAGGGTCCCCCTATGTAGCCCAGGTTGGACTGGAATCATGATCCCCCTCTCTCAGCCTCTCCAGTGCTGGGATGGCAGGTGACCACACTTCATGCTCACAAACCCGGGTTGGAGGAAGTATTCAGAATGCTGTCTGGACAGAGGAACCCTAGACGGACGTTCACCCCTGCCTGTACTGTGCTTTATGTCCTTGGCCAGGTTGCTGAACCTCTCTGAACCTGGGCCTGCTCACTGGGAATACGGCGAGATCGTGACTGGTATTCAGGTGAGGTGATCCATACATTTGTCTAGACCCAGGGTCTGGCACTGTCAGTACTTACAGGAGGTGGGATCAATAGTCTTGCCTTTCTTCCAGTAATTACAGCACCAAATGTGTTTGCTCCCGCAGCTGGGCCACACGGCTGTTTTGTCGCCTGCGGGACCCTGCTCCTTTTCCATACACGCTCTTGCTGTGAACCACCATCCCCCGCTTTCCTTTATTCTCCCCTCCTCCTCGCGACTGTGGGGGAGTTTCATCTGAGGAGGGTAGCTGGGAACCTGAGAAGGGGAGACCAGGGAAGATGGCAGCCACACATGTTCCCATCCCCGTGTCGGGTCCATAAAAGGCTGCCCACTGCCCGAAGCGGTGACCCCGTGGGGCCGCCTGGCCGCGTGCGTGTTCCCCAGGGATTGTCTGGGGAGGAGTTCCCTCCAGGGCCTTTTGAAGTTCAGCGGAGTGAAGTGTGATGGAAGTGAGCCGCAGCAGGGTCCCACAAAGCAGCTCGCATGGCCTGTGGCCTCCGCTCAGCATGGCCATGGACAGCCATGGACGTGGGAAGCAACACTGGACAGAGCTCTCTTTGGGGTCCTCTGGCCCTGCCACTGGCCTTTGACCACAGGACTTGAGGGGAAGGTGCTGGAGAGATAGCTCAGTCTAACTCTCTTCTTTGGAAGGAGAAACTGAGGCCCAGAGAGGGTTAGCAGTTTGCCTGAGTAACACAGCTGGTGTAGGTAGAGGCAATGCCACCCCCCCCCCGGGGGGGGGCGGATACCTTAAGACAGGGACTTCCAAACCGGGTTCCTATGCCGTGGGTGAGTTTTGGCTCTGACCCCTGCTAGCTGGGTCATGTCGACAAGGCACACAACCTCTGAGTCTTGGTATCTTTCTCTTCCAGTTACTAGAAGAATTCACAAAAGTCCCTAAAACTTAGGAGAGACCCAATGAAGACAGGTGTGGGTGCATGCGCACATGCGCGCACGTGAAAACCGGAGGTTGCTACTGGTTCCTCACAGACTCAGCCAGGCTACTGGAGCTGAGCCAGGGACACTCCTGTCTCCGTCTCTCCAGCTGCCACTCCAGGCTTTTCCATGAGTGCTGGGGACCCAAATTCACATCCTCACGCTAGTGCAGCAAATGTCTCCATGCATCTCTAGCCCCAGAGGAAGCTTCACCGTCTCGTGACTCATCACGTTAACAAGGGCACAGTTTTGGCTGCGATGACATTGGCTTTAGCAAAATAGGAGGTTAATTTCTCTCACACGATGCTGGTGAAAGTGGCTGCTCCGCCAATCTGATTCATAGCTCCCACCTCAGATGGCTGCCACCGCCCCCTGCCACTGCAGTCACCTGCCAGCCAGTGGGAAGATCACTCAGGAAGCAAAAGACGCACTCTTCCTTTTAAAGACATAGTCTGGCGCCTGCACACGTGTGTGTCCTGCAGGGTAGCCCTTTATCACGTGGCCACAGAGAGCTGCAAGGCAGGCTGGGAAATACAGTTCCTCACCTAGCTACTCAAACCACCTCACACCAAGGGGACATCTGGCAACATCAGGAGACATTTTTAGTCCCAAGTGGGAAAATGACACTGACAGATAGGGGCAGGGATGCTACTGAAAGTCCTAACTACGAACACATAAAATCGTGCTTGCTGCCAAATCCAATAGCCAGAGTTCGATCCCCAGGACCTGCATGGTAGAAAGAGAGCCCCGACTCTCTGACCATTAAAATGTATTTTATGTGTGTTTGCTTACACACATGTATGTGCACCACGTACATGCCTGGTACCCAAGGAGGCCAGAGGACGGTGGTGCAGCCTCTGGAACTGGAGCTACAGATGGTTGTGAGACACCATGTGGGTATGGGTCCCAATCTCTTCGGTCCCCACAATTTTTTTTTTTTGTTTTTTTTGGTTTTTTGAGACAGGGTTTCTCTGTGGCTTTGGAGCCTGTCCTGGAACTAGCTCTTGTAGACCAGGCTGGTCTCGAACTCACAGAGATTCACCTGCCTCTGCCTCCCGAGTGCTGGGATTAAAGGCGTGCACCACCAACGCCCGGCCCCACAATTTTTTTGAAAATTATAATCCAACCATAAGCACTATTTCTGCCCTCATTAGGATGCCCTGCTGTAATGGAGTGCCAGGCTGGGGATAGGGCTCAGTTTTTAAAATGCTTGCTCTACCAGTGTGAGGACCGCGACAAAAGCCAGGTGTGGAGACAGTGAAGGGGCTCCCTGGGGCTCCCTGGGGCTCCCTGACCAGCCAGTCCAGCCTACTTGGGGCCAGGGGGAGGAATTGCAAGTAGATTGCACCCAAGAAATGACACCCAAGGCCCGCCACATGCATGCGTATACACACCAAGGAACTGGCAGGCTATGGCAAAATGGAGGAGAGAGAGAGAGGCGGGGCACCTGGGACGTAGCACCACCCGCCACACATCCAGTCTCGTGGCTGTGGGGGATTAAAACACATCTTTTCCCAAGGTCTCTCCTTCCCACAGGGATCAAGGTTTTGAATCTACAGACCTCCAAGGAACTATCAAGAATTAGTTCTCAAGGCCTGGAGGATTGTGGCCAGGCAGTCTGTAATCCCACCCTTTGGGTGGCCTACAGAAGCCAAAGCAGGAAGGCCGGAACCCACATGCCTCCCAGGGCGATGGAGCCACAGGTGAGGTGCATTCCCTTCCCTGGGGCCTTCCCCTTCTCGGTTTATCCTGAGATATCTTGATCTCTTCAGAAATCCACTTCTAATTCCGTTGTCTGAGGTCTTGAAATCAGGGCTTGACAGAAAGGAAAACGAGAGACAAGGGCTGTCAATTCAAGGGGAAATACTTCAGGACAACTGTCCCGGTACCCACCGGGCAATGCTAGCCTGTCCTAGGCTGAGCCCCAGACCCTGGACCCCGGGATGAAGACTGGTACCGGTCCTGTTTGGCTGAGCCTTCTTCCGTCTTCCTAGGCAGGTTCTGAGACCAGCTGATGGGGAGAATTCAGGGTGGCCCCAACATCTGTACTCCCAAAATCTCTGATTTATTGGGCATCTGTAATGTTCTACAAACTGTCTCCACCAACGCTTCACTGAGAAGCGTGCATTTCTCCGTCAGCTCCTAAAAAGGCCACTGTTATATTACAGTTCTGTACAAAGGGTCAGAGAGGGACTGGGCACCTGACTGGTTGGTACAGTGCTTGCTCTAACATGCATGAAGCCCTGGGTTCCATCCCCAAGCACAAAAATAAACCAGGGGCTGTAATCACCTTGTGAGCCAAGCACTCAGGAGATGGAGACAGGAGACTCAGGAGTTCAGAGGACCAAAGGGCCCCAGACCTTAGCACAACCACCTCCATGTTGGAAGTACCATAGATAGTACCGCCTGACAAAGTAAAAACAAAGACCTAGACCATCGAAATCCACAGGGCTGGGAAAGCCTCTAATGCACTCACTGGCCTTGCTTTTTGGCTTCTGCAGTTGTGCTTCTGTCTAACTATTTTTGTTAACTGAAGTATGTCAGCTCAGAACATGGTTGTGCTTAAAAGCATACCCTGGGAAAGACTCGGGGCCACACTGGGATCCCGAACACCCAGCAGCCTAATAAAGACTTTCCATTGGCTTAAACCCATGTCCGAACAGTCTTCCCTGGTGAATGCCCACAGCTACTTTAGGTCCTTTGGCCTGGGCCACACAGCTAACAAAAGGAAAAGGAGAGTTTGGGTTCAGGATGTCCAGCCCTCAGGCTCGGGTTCTTCCAGGGCTGTCTGTCTGGGGGAGGGTGACCAGAGAGGATCTAACCCATTATCACAGGTCTATGCCTCTGTGGAGGGCAGCCAGCCCGTCTCTGGGCTGTTTTATCATCCCAGCCCAGATCAATACTTCAAAGAATGGTCCCATTCGCTCTCTGTGGCCAGCTGGGGGAATGGGACCAGGGTGTGCCAGGGACTTCTTCAAAGTCACATGGCTCAGCGGTGAGCAACAAGTCCCCAGACTACTGTGATCTTACCCCCACCCTGCAGAATCTGGGGATCCCAGGGAAGATGCCTGGGAAAGACGTAAGTTCAGTCTGCATAGCCCTTGGGATCCCGTGGGGCTGCACGGAGGAACTAGACTGAGGTTTTCTTGATGGTGTGAAGGAACCAGCCATGGCAGAGACACACAAGTCCTGGAGGCACTGAGTCACTTCTAGAGAAACGCTCTTTTGAGCATTGCTACACTCACCACAGGCTCTCTGTCAATAGGAAGCGATGCATGCATTTTCTTCCCCAGGGCTAATGGAACCAGAAACAAGGGATTGGACCACCTGACTCCAGTCACAAGCCCAGGGATGACCTTCTTGTTTTTAAGGAAGGCAGCAATGTCCAGCAGCCAGGACCAGGTCTACCACAAAGGGGCCTGAAATAGTTCTGAGGTCCTGTGCTCACAAAGAAGGGAGGGCAGTGGCAAAGGCCGCAGACAGCGGCAGGGTTACAGTGCCGCTTTGTCGGGAGACGAGACACTCTGCCCGGGTTCCACCTGACAACGGTGGAGCTGAAGATAGAGCTATCATTGCTGCTTGGCTCTAGATTCCAAAAGCCCAGTGAGCCTGACCAAATCACAAGGGAAACAGTCACGTCCAAAGGGGCATTCTGCAGAACAGTCTGCACCCAAAAGCTGTGAGTGGGACAACAGTATCACCACCCCCAAGGGCCAGAGGCAGGTGTCCGTCCACAGAACATGGTAAATCCAGATGGAAATCTGGTTCTGTTGTCCAAAGAGAAGTTCTGATCCATGCTACATGAATGAATCTCAAAAACATGTTGTATGAAAAGAAATTGCATGTAAACATGGGGTCCCATGTAGTGCAGGCTGGCCTCAAACTCACTAGGTAGCTGAGGACAAACTCAGACCTCTGATCTTCCTGCCTCAGCCTCTAGAGTGCTGGGATTTCAGAGGTGAGCCGCCACGCCCTGTTTAGGTAACGCTGGGGATGCAACCACAGCCTTGGTGAACGTTAAACGAGCCCTCTACCCACTGAACCGCACCTCCAAGCTCTGTACTGCATACTTTAAATGGATGGATTTTGTGGTATGTGAATTCTATCCATTTACAAGGTTTGTAATGATGTGTCAGTGTGGGGGTCTGTACATATGAAGGGAGGTGCCCTCAGAGACCAGAGAAAGGAGTTGGGCCTCCTGGAACAAATCACACCGTGGGTACTGTCACTGCAGCTGGCAATGTTACCAGCCAGGCCATCTCTCCAGGCCTCTAGCCAACTTTAAAGACATTTTAACTAAGTACAATATATGGGTTTTTTTTTTATTTGTTTGTTTGTTTGGTTGATTTGTTGGTTTTTCGAGACAGGGCTTCTCTATGTAACAGTCCTGGCTGTCCTAGAACTCGCTCTGTAGACCAAGCTGGACTTGAACTCACAGAGATCCACCTGCCTCTGCTTCCCAAGTGTTGGGACTAAGGGCGCGCACCAGCACTGGCCCGCTAAGGTTCTTTTTTGTGACTTTTTGTTTTGAGACAGTCTCTCACTCTGAAGGCCAGCCTAAGGATCGGGCTGTCCTTGACCGTGTGATAATTTTCTTGCCTCTGCCCGTGGCACGTGTGTGTTCACATGTGTGTTCACATGTGTTTACACATGTGTGGAGAGGCAGCATTGAGGCTGAGTCGCTGGGCAAGCACCCACCCTGCCCTACACCAGCTGTGTGACTAGAGCAAGACGCTTAACCTCTCTAGGCCCCGTCCTTGCTTCCGTGTGAGTTAGGATGAGAAACATCTCCCTGGAGGACAATGAGATCCCTAGAACACGGGGTCAGAAATCACTTTTGGAAAGACCTGGTTAGCAAGGTAGGAATGGTGGGGAGGGGGCAAAACAGAGAATGCTTCCGAGAGGAAAATGTCAGTCACCAAAATATGGGGTCTTTGGATCAGAGTCAACTGGGAGATGACAAGCCAGGTATCAATGGCTCGTCAGGACAGACGCTTATTTCTCTCTTATGAAAGAAGTTTGTTGGGGCGGAGGTGGCGCACGCCTTTAATCCCAGCACTAGAGAGGCAGAGGCAGGCGGATCTCTGTGAGTTCGAGGCCAGCCTGGGCTACAGAGCTGCGGTGTGGGAGTCTGGGCTGGGCCCCTGTGTTTCAGCACCAGAGTCACCTCATTGCTTGGGATAGTTACTGAAGACACAGCTATGACAGCGGAATTTAGGCAGTGGGAAGGGTAAGAGTCCACACACCTCTGCCTGCTTAAGGAATTTCACAAAATTTTTCTTCTGCTTGGGCACAGGAGGTTCCATTGCTTATAGGAGGAAGTGGACTTGAGGTGACAACTGACTGACTCTCCAGTGAGTCCCAGCTAGGGTGAGAGGAGCCGATGACGAAAGGCACATGCTAACCTTCATGAATCTGCGACCTGGGAAAGCCCAGCCCCCGTAAGCCATCCCCAGACTGAGGGTGGAGAGACGGCATGGGCTTGGGAACCAGAAAGCGGTGTTCCCACGGAAGGACTGTCACTGTGGTCACTGTGGATAGGACTAGCAGTGACTCCAGTATCCCGAGGAGCTGGGGACCCAGGCAGAGGAGTGTACCAGACCCTGGGCGCCCTGAGTCTAACTAAGACCCCCTGCCTGCTCAGTCCTCAGGGCCCAGACAGACAGGCAGGCAGGCAAGCCTGGCCCTGCAGGGGAGGCAGAGCCGGGAAGGAGAAGCCAAGGAGCTGAGACTGAGTCTAGGCCCCCTGCAGGGCCAAAATAACCCACCTCTGAGTCAGTCAGGCTACATACTGGTCAGTCGGTGGAGAACCCCAAACCCCAGCTGGGCTGTTATTTAACAGTTTGCCATCAAACAAAAATAAAAATAAAACCCCCACACTCCCACCAGCCTCAACCACAGAGGCATTCCCTGTCATCAGGAGTCACCTTGGGACAGCCCAGGCTGTGAGTCTGTTCCACAGTCTGCAAGGGTGCTCCCAGGGACACAGGGACCCCTCTTATCAGGCCCTGAGGTGCTCATCAACCGTGTCCCATGTCTACAAACGGTCCTTCAGGTGGAGACAGCGAGACGGGGCAGGGAGAATCCAGGAGAGTGCCCTGGTTGACCCTCATAACACATTTGCCACCAGACACTCAGAGGCCCAAGGTGACAGTGGATTTCTTTTCCAGGGCTGGACACTTGGGGGTCAGATCCCCCAGGACAAGCTGTGGGAAAGCCTGCCATGGAGAGGTCACAATCTAATTGGTTCCAGTCCTCAGAGGCGGGGGAGGGGCCGTGCAAATCTTAAGAGGTGCAGAGAATTACAAGTCCCTAGTTCTGCCCAGTCTGCCCTGCCTGTGGAAAACGCTTTCACAACCTCGCTTGCTCCTTCCCCTTCCTTCGCCCAGGACTTCTCTCAGGACTTCAGAAAACAAAAAATGCCTGAGAAAGAGAATAGGAAAAACAGTTTGGAGGATTTTCTTTCTTGTGTGTTTATTTACCTTTTCTTTTCTGGAGTGTGTGTTTGTGGTGTGTGTGTTTGTGGTGTGTGCGCGCGCATCTCTGGATGTGCACATGCTGGTGGGTGTGTGCACGTGTGCTTGCTTGCGCCTGGATGCAAGGGGTTGGTATAGGTGTCTCCACTATTGCTTTCAATACTAACTAATACTACTAACAGATCAGCCTGATCTAGGCAATTCCTCAGTTGAGGCTGCTCCCCTCATATATATATATATATATGGTATTAAGGGGGTGTGAGTGGTGTGTGTGGGTGTGTGTGCTAGAGTTACAGGCAGTTGCCAGCTGTCCCATGTGGACGCAGGGATCAGAACTCAGATCCTTAGGAAGAGCAGCAAGTGCTCTTAGCCACTGAGTCATCATTGTGGTTTTGTTGTTCTTGAGACATGGCCTGTTTTAGTTAGGGTTTCCGTTGCTGTGAAGAGACACCATGACCACAGCAACTCCTATAAAGGCAAAAATTTAATTGTGGTGGCTTCCTTACAGTTCCGAGGTTCAGGCCATTATCTTTAGGCCATTATCATCATGACGGGACATGGCGGTGTGCAGGTGTGCAGGCAGACACGGTGCTGCAGAAATAGCTAAGAGTTCTTCTACATCTGGCAGGTAACAGGAAGTGAACTCTCTGAGCATGGCTTGAGCAAATATAAGACCTCAAAGCCCGCCTCCACAATGACATGCTTCCTCCAACAAGACCACACCCACTCCAATAAGACCGTCCTTCCTAATAGTGCCCTCCCTTTGGGGGCCATTTTCTTTCAAACCACCACACAATCTCATGTAGCCCAGGCTAGCCTCAAGTACCTTTTATGGTCAAGGACTATCTGGAACGCCTCACCCTTACCCTATTTTCCATGCATAGATCTCACCAATGTGGTTAAGGCTGGCAGCAGGTAAAGGTATCTGATGACATAAATTCAGTCTCCCAGAATCCACTTGGTGGACTGTGAGAAAAGTTGTCTTGTGATTTCAACATGTACGCTGTGACCTGTCCCTCTCCCAAAATAAATATAACAAAACTAATTTTAAAAAAAGAAAGAGGGCTGGAGAGATGGCTCAGTGGTTGGGAGCACTGACTGCTCTTCCAGAGGACCCAGGTTCAATTCCCAGAGCTCACATGACAGCTCACAACTGTCTGAAGATCCAGTTGCAGGGGATCTGACACTTTCACAACAATGCACATAAAGCAAAGTTAAAAGAAAAAAAAAAAAGAAGAAAGAAAGATAAGGGAAACACAGGGCCAGGTCTGGGGTGCACGGATGTTGTCCCAGCATTTGGGGTTGGAGGCAGAAAGATCAGCATTTCAAGGCTTACTTTTGCTATATAGTGAGTTAGAGGCTAGCCTAGGCTACATGAGGTCCAGCCTCAAAGACTAAAACCCAAACAAAACCACAAAAACACACATGTGGATCCCTTAAGTTGACACATCCGGGTCTGGATAAGGACTTGTTTCGTGTTCACCCCTTCCCCGTTCTATCTACCTTCACTGAAGAGACAATGAAAATCTTCCTTCCCGTTGCCTGTGGACTTGAGCAGATACTTTGTAAGAACAAAACACACCTGTGGTTAACTTGAATCCCAATGCCAGAAATAAACTGGCCCCTTGTAAAGATGGCGTGCGAGCCCTGCAGCAGGGGGTGGGGGGTGGCGGGTAGCAGCTCTTCCCTGACCTAGGCAAACAGTGACGTCAGGCCTCAGGCGTTAATAACCCCACTGAGGCTCCCAGGCTCCAGATACGGCCATTTAAAGCCAAGAAATGTCATTTCTCCCCACAGAGGCTGTCCCGCTGTGTATTTGGATTCTCTTCAGCCCCCGTGTCTGGCAGGCGCCCTGACCTGGCTGCCCAGCGACTGGACCACAGGGCTCCCGGCCAACCTGAGGAGGGCCAACCTGACCTCTCCGGGTCTCTCCTCCTTTCTCCCTGCCCAGGTCCCAGGAGAGTTAAGTAGACTCTAAGAGACCCCGTTCAGCCTCCCACACAGAAGACCTCACTGGTCGTGCTACAGTTAAGGATTGGGAGTCGGGTACAGAAGATCTGGGGACCACTCCTCCCAACAGAGTCCTGTCCTAATCCTGACATGTGAGTGTAGGCCATTTGTTTTCCCTCTCTGGGCTCCATTTTCTTACCTGGGCATCAAAATCATTAAAATCATTCACCTGGTCTTGTTTCTGGGGTGGCCGCAAAAGATCAGAAATGAGGGTCTTTGGAGCCTCTAGTGGGAGAGCGCATGAGAAGGGGCAGGTGCTGGGGAGCTGCTTGGTGGATAGGAACACTTGCTGTGCAAGACCAAGTCTGCTTCTGGATCCCCAACTCCCAGGTAAACATCCTGGAGCCCATACACATAACCCCAGGAGCTGTGAAGGCAGAAACAGTTGTGGGTCTGGGCTGGCTGGAAAGTGAGCTTCTGGTGAGGGACCCTGTCTGGAGGCAACAGGCACGAGGTTTGAGGCAAAGGCCTGGCGTCCCACTCTGGTCCTGGAGTGGACACGTGCACACCCAACCTCATAGGCACCCACACATATCATATGCCCGTGCTCAACTTCAAAAGGAATCCATGTTGGGTGTGGTGACACACACTTCTAATCCCAGCACTTGGGAGGCAGAGGCAGGCTGATCTCTGTGAGTTCAAGGCTAGCCTGTTTTACAAAGTAAGTTCCAGGAGAGCCAAGGTTACAAAGAAACCCTGTCTCAAATACCCCATAATATATATATGCGCGTGCATGCTGTGAGACAATGTACCCTGTCACTTGTATTTTTAAATAAACGCTATTTAGCCAGTAGCCAGGCAGGAAGTAGAAGCAGGGCGACGAGAATTCTGGGAAGAGGAAAGCTCAGTCTGCAGTCGTCACCCAGACACAGAGGAAGTCAGACACAGAGCAAGCAAGATGTGACTGCCTTGCCAAAAAATGTGCCAAGCCACGTGGCTAACACAGACAAGAATTATGGGCTAATATAAGTTATAAGAGTTGATAAGAAGCCTGAGCTAATAGGTGAGTCAGTTTATAATTAATGTAGACCGCTGTGTGTTTATTTGCGGGATCGGGCAGGACAGAAACCTCAGTCAACATATATATGTGTATATATGTATAAATAAAAATAAGTCCAAATATTGCCTACAATGGCCAGTCTTGACTGTCAAGTTGGCACACCCACGGAGAGGAGCCTCAGAAGAAATGGCTCCATCGGCTCGGTCTGTGGGCACGTCTGTCTGTGTGTGTTTTCCTGATTGCCAACTGATGCAGGAGGACCCAGGCACCATTCCCAGACACACGGGCCTGGGGGTCTAAGAAAGTCAGCTGCTGAGGAGCCTGAGCGCAGGTCCCCAAGCAGGACTCCTCCACGGCCCTGCTCCAGTCCTGCCTGACTTCCTCAGTGATGGGCTGTGGCCTAGAAGTGGAAGCCCAACAAACCCTTTACTCCCCAGAATGCTCAGCTTGTGACTCCCCCTCTCCTCTTCTCCAGGCAGGAGACGTGAACGTATACCACGTCCCGCCCCACCCATCAGCTGCGTGTGAGCCACTGGTCACCATGCATCTTATCATCATTGAGCTCTGTCTTGGGAACCTGGGCCATCTCCTCCATGGTTAAAATAAAACTGGGTTAATCGATTTAGTCCTGAAACATATATCCAGAACATTGTCTACACCACATACAAAAGCCACTGAGGCTATTCAGGAAGGATAGGCTTTCCGTCCCTGTCCTCGGGGAGCCTGAATCTTTAGAGGACAGATGCCATCCCCCAGAAGCCTTCTGTATAGTACGAGGGACAAAAAAAGCAAATGACAATCCCCCTATTCTGGCACGGGGGGACACACTTGTAGTCTTAGTACTGAGAAGGCTGAAGCAGGAGGATGGCTAGCCTGGGCTACAAAACAAAAAAAACCACACCTTTCTGCTACCCATAGATAGTTAGTCATTTTTTATCTTTTCTTTCCTTCTAGGCTGGGTCAAGAACGCTTCGAAGGTCTCTGTCAAGCTCTTCTGGGAACCCCTCACTCATCATAAATCCAGATGTGTGAGGAGGGAGCTGCTGATGGGCTCCGGGGCTCGCTCAGCAGTCAAGAGCATGCAGAGGACCCAGGTTCGGTTCCCAGCACCCACATGGCAGCTCACAACCATCTATAACTCCAGTTCCAAGGAATACGATGCCTACTCTGGCATCCACAGGCATTCCACACACGTGGTACCCACAAACAATTAGACACACAAACAAACAAATCTTTAAAAATAAATACAATTTTAAATAAAGAAAGATGGTGACCCACACAAGGTAGAAAAACTTGCATTTGCATCTCTAGGCTGACGTGAGCTTGAGGTCGGGAAGGGACAGTCCCTTGAGAATTACCTGGCCTTAGGCAAATATGCTTGGGGTTGGAGATTGTCCGTCATCACAGAGACCTGGGAGCCAGCGGGGCACTGCAAGGCTTCTAGTCCCGAAATATCTCCCTAGCCCCAAAAGCCACGGTGAGTCACCCTCCCTGGTCTAAAAGAGCAGGTAATCTTCCCTCCAAATAGCCCTATTAAAATGCACACTAATGATGGGAGCAGGCCTGTGAGGTGGGGGGGGGGACAAAGTAGGCCTCCACAGGGGATGCCCTGGGGCCCCTGCAGGAGGGAGGAGGGCTGCTTGACGTAACCAGAAACAGGCAAAGCCACAGCAGCGCTGGAGCCCCACCTTCTGCCTGTCCTCTACCCTGTCAAGTGGGCGATCCTGCCCGGGGTTCTTAGCTGCCACCAGGTAGGGAGCCCCAGAGTGGCTGTAGCCTTTCTCAGATGCAGGAGAGGGGTCCAGATGGTAAGGGGAACCCCAAACCTGCGGTCACCAAGGACACGGGACACTGACATCTAGCATAATAGGAACCCCTCTAGATTAGAAGGCACTACAGGGGCTGCACAGGTGGCTCAGTGGTTAAGAGCCCTGGCTGCTCTCCCAGAGAATCAGGGTTCCACTCTCAGTATCCACATGGTAGCTCACAACCTTCTGTGACTCCAGTCCCAGGGCATCCAGTGCCCTCTTCTGGTCTCCATGATGCATGGATGCATGCGTAGGCAAAACACCCATACACACAAGACAAAGAAAACCCATTAAGAAAGACCACAGAGAGTTATATTGGTTGGTGCCTATCTGTGGTCCCAACACTGGGGATGCTGAGGCAGGGGACTATGAGTTGGAGCCCTGGCTACATAGTGAGTTAAAAGCCATCCTGGATTGTCTCTGTATTTGAGCAATGTAGAAGGGAGAGAAAGGAGTTACTACTTATAGCTCCAGCTGTAGGTTTTGTGGCGCCCTCTCCTGGTCTCCTTGGGTACCTGCATTTACATGGTGCACATAAACTCAGGCTGGCACACCCACACACAAATAGAAAAGAACTCACTCTTAGGAGAAACTGATCAGGAGGCACGCATGTTTCACGGCTCCCACCCATAAGAGACAGAAGGATTAGGAAAAATTTAAGGCTAGAGAGGGCTAGCCTGAACTACATAAGACCTTATCTTTGAAAGGAAGGAAGAATTTAGGGAGAAATGGGGGGGGCACTCAAGGGAAGTGGAGGCAGTAGAGAGTCAGAAGTTCAAGGTCATCTACCACTGTACGGTGAGCTCAAGGCCAGCCTGGAATACACAGTCACAAAACTAAACAATGTCAGAGCAAGTGTGACCCAGAAGACCCTGAAGAGTCAGGCCTGGGATGTGGCCAGATCTCTAGTGTCTTTGTGGGGCGCAGAGGGTGTTGGGGGACAGATTTCTCCCCACCCGAAATGTGCTGTAACCACCAGGCAGAGAGCCCCAAGAATACCTCTTACCCTTCTCTCTGCTCCTCTACTCCCCCCACCCCCCTCGCATCCCCCTCAGGGTAGCATGCACTGGAGAAAGACAGGAAAACCCACAAAAATCTTCCAAATAAGATGAATGTGCTGGAGACAAAAGCCGTGCTGGGTGGGACAAGGTTTCAGTTGCTCCCCGATGGGGCGGGCCCATCAAAAGTGGCTTGTGGCTGCAGAAAAATGCGTCATCTCCTGTTCTCGACAAGGACTCGCTGTCTCAAATGCCCCCCTTAAAAAAGAAAAAAAAAAGGCCTAGGCCTGTGGGGTTCCCATGGTAAGGGAATTGGGGATCTGTTGCTGGCCTCTAGGTCACCCTTGAGGTCCTGTTCGGTTCCAGCAGGACAGTCGGGCTTCTTGGAACAGGGTTGCCCGGCTGGGGATGTCGTGGGAGCTGGTTTAAATGTTGGCTTATTGAAGTCACTGACTTCCCAGCGGGTGGCAAGTGTCCAGGGTGAGGCTGGCGTGGGGGTGCCAGTCTGCTGCAGGCTTGAGCCCTCAGAGAGTGTGAGGGTAGGGTCTAGAGGCTTCCCTGGGCATGCCTCTGGGGAAAGGGTGATGGCTGATGGCCTGGGACAAAAGCTCTCCCAGCACCCCTCCGCCCCACACCCCTGCGGGCTCTGGGCCCCTAGAGTGCTCCAGTTCCACGCCTGTTAACGGCCATTGTTCTGTGGAGAAAGAGATGGTTTTAGTTTGGAGGCATTGTTGCGGACTTTCTCCCTGGGCCAAGGGATGGGAGGCCTCCTTGAATGGTGGCCTCAGGCAAGTAGAGGGGGCGCTTGGCCTGGATGAGAAGACAGGGGACTCTATGTGCCTGTGATGGTCAAGCCTGGGACAGTCCTCTGTCCCCGAGAGGCCAGGACTTCAAGATGATGCCATACTCACAGCACAGAGAAGGCTGTGGCCTCCTGCCCCTTCTTGGCCTGTCCCTAACCCCACCCTGCCCCAGCCCCGCCCCCATTCCACCCTGTCACACCCCCACTGAGACTATTTTCTCACTGTCGATTCTTCTCTCTGTGGCAGATTGAGAAACCTCAGTTTCCTTATTTGTAAAATCAAAAGGGTTGCCAGCATGGTGCTGGTGCATGCCTTTAATCCCAGCATTTAGGAGGCTGAGTCTGGCCTGGTCTACACAGGGACTTCAAGGCCAGTTTAGACAGTCTCAAAAAGGAAGAGGAAAAGGGAGGAGGTGGTAGAGG
>NC_022028.1:52211253-52221924 GCF_000317375.1 Microtus ochrogaster | reverse complement strand
GCTGGGCCCCTGTGTTTCAGCACCAGAGTCACCTCATTGCTTGGGATAGTTACTGAAGACACAGCTATGACAGCGGAATTTAGGCAGTGGGAAGGGTAAGAGTCCACACACCTCTGCCTGCTTAAGGAATTTCACAAAATTTTTCTTCTGCTTGGGCACAGGAGGTTCCATTGCTTATAGGAGGAAGTGGACTTGAGGTGACAACTGACTGACTCTCCAGTGAGTCCCAGCTAGGGTGAGAGGAGCCGATGACGAAAGGCACATGCTAACCTTCATGAATCTGCGACCTGGGAAAGCCCAGCCCCCGTAAGCCATCCCCAGACTGAGGGTGGAGAGACGGCATGGGCTTGGGAACCAGAAAGCGGTGTTCCCACGGAAGGACTGTCACTGTGGTCACTGTGGATAGGACTAGCAGTGACTCCAGTATCCCGAGGAGCTGGGGACCCAGGCAGAGGAGTGTACCAGACCCTGGGCGCCCTGAGTCTAACTAAGACCCCCTGCCTGCTCAGTCCTCAGGGCCCAGACAGACAGGCAGGCAGGCAAGCCTGGCCCTGCAGGGGAGGCAGAGCCGGGAAGGAGAAGCCAAGGAGCTGAGACTGAGTCTAGGCCCCCTGCAGGGCCAAAATAACCCACCTCTGAGTCAGTCAGGCTACATACTGGTCAGTCGGTGGAGAACCCCAAACCCCAGCTGGGCTGTTATTTAACAGTTTGCCATCAAACAAAAATAAAAATAAAACCCCCACACTCCCACCAGCCTCAACCACAGAGGCATTCCCTGTCATCAGGAGTCACCTTGGGACAGCCCAGGCTGTGAGTCTGTTCCACAGTCTGCAAGGGTGCTCCCAGGGACACAGGGACCCCTCTTATCAGGCCCTGAGGTGCTCATCAACCGTGTCCCATGTCTACAAACGGTCCTTCAGGTGGAGACAGCGAGACGGGGCAGGGAGAATCCAGGAGAGTGCCCTGGTTGACCCTCATAACACATTTGCCACCAGACACTCAGAGGCCCAAGGTGACAGTGGATTTCTTTTCCAGGGCTGGACACTTGGGGGTCAGATCCCCCAGGACAAGCTGTGGGAAAGCCTGCCATGGAGAGGTCACAATCTAATTGGTTCCAGTCCTCAGAGGCGGGGGAGGGGCCGTGCAAATCTTAAGAGGTGCAGAGAATTACAAGTCCCTAGTTCTGCCCAGTCTGCCCTGCCTGTGGAAAACGCTTTCACAACCTCGCTTGCTCCTTCCCCTTCCTTCGCCCAGGACTTCTCTCAGGACTTCAGAAAACAAAAAATGCCTGAGAAAGAGAATAGGAAAAACAGTTTGGAGGATTTTCTTTCTTGTGTGTTTATTTACCTTTTCTTTTCTGGAGTGTGTGTTTGTGGTGTGTGTGTTTGTGGTGTGTGCGCGCGCATCTCTGGATGTGCACATGCTGGTGGGTGTGTGCACGTGTGCTTGCTTGCGCCTGGATGCAAGGGGTTGGTATAGGTGTCTCCACTATTGCTTTCAATACTAACTAATACTACTAACAGATCAGCCTGATCTAGGCAATTCCTCAGTTGAGGCTGCTCCCCTCATATATATATATATATATGGTATTAAGGGGGTGTGAGTGGTGTGTGTGGGTGTGTGTGCTAGAGTTACAGGCAGTTGCCAGCTGTCCCATGTGGACGCAGGGATCAGAACTCAGATCCTTAGGAAGAGCAGCAAGTGCTCTTAGCCACTGAGTCATCATTGTGGTTTTGTTGTTCTTGAGACATGGCCTGTTTTAGTTAGGGTTTCCGTTGCTGTGAAGAGACACCATGACCACAGCAACTCCTATAAAGGCAAAAATTTAATTGTGGTGGCTTCCTTACAGTTCCGAGGTTCAGGCCATTATCTTTAGGCCATTATCATCATGACGGGACATGGCGGTGTGCAGGTGTGCAGGTGTGCAGGCGGACACGGTGCTGCAGAAATAGCTAAGAGTTCTTCTACATCTGGCAGGTAACAGGAAGTGAACTCTCTGAGCATGGCTTGAGCAAATATAAGACCTCAAAGCCCGCCTCCACAATGACATGCTTCCTCCAACAAGACCACACCCACTCCAATAAGACCGTCCTTCCTAATAGTGCCCTCCCTTTGGGGGCCATTTTCTTTCAAACCACCACACAATCTCATGTAGCCCAGGCTAGCCTCAAGTACCTTTTATGGTCAAGGACTATCTGGAACGCCTCACCCTTACCCTATTTTCCATGCATAGATCTCACCAATGTGGTTAAGGCTGGCAGCAGGTAAAGGTATCTGATGACATAAATTCAGTCTCCCAGAATCCACTTGGTGGACTGTGAGAAAAGTTGTCTTGTGATTTCAACATGTACGCTGTGACCTGTCCCTCTCCCAAAATAAATATAACAAAACTAATTTTAAAAAAAGAAAGAGGGCTGGAGAGATGGCTCAGTGGTTGGGAGCACTGACTGCTCTTCCAGAGGACCCAGGTTCAATTCCCAGAGCTCACATGACAGCTCACAACTGTCTGAAGATCCAGTTGCAGGGGATCTGACACTTTCACAACAATGCACATAAAGCAAAGTTAAAAGAAAAAAAAAAAAGAAGAAAGAAAGATAAGGGAAACACAGGGCCAGGTCTGGGGTGCACGGATGTTGTCCCAGCATTTGGGGTTGGAGGCAGAAAGATCAGCATTTCAAGGCTTACTTTTGCTATATAGTGAGTTAGAGGCTAGCCTAGGCTACATGAGGTCCAGCCTCAAAGACTAAAACCCAAACAAAACCACAAAAACACACATGTGGATCCCTTAAGTTGACACATCCGGGTCTGGATAAGGACTTGTTTCGTGTTCACCCCTTCCCCGTTCTATCTACCTTCACTGAAGAGACAATGAAAATCTTCCTTCCCGTTGCCTGTGGACTTGAGCAGATACTTTGTAAGAACAAAACACACCTGTGGTTAACTTGAATCCCAATGCCAGAAATAAACTGGCCCCTTGTAAAGATGGCGTGCGAGCCCTGCAGCAGGGGGTGGGGGGTGGCGGGTAGCAGCTCTTCCCTGACCTAGGCAAACAGTGACGTCAGGCCTCAGGCGTTAATAACCCCACTGAGGCTCCCAGGCTCCAGATACGGCCATTTAAAGCCAAGAAATGTCATTTCTCCCCACAGAGGCTGTCCCGCTGTGTATTTGGATTCTCTTCAGCCCCCGTGTCTGGCAGGCGCCCTGACCTGGCTGCCCAGCGACTGGACCACAGGGCTCCCGGCCAACCTGAGGAGGGCCAACCTGACCTCTCCGGGTCTCTCCTCCTTTCTCCCTGCCCAGGTCCCAGGAGAGTTAAGTAGACTCTAAGAGACCCCGTTCAGCCTCCCACACAGAAGACCTCACTGGTCGTGCTACAGTTAAGGATTGGGAGTCGGGTACAGAAGATCTGGGGACCACTCCTCCCAACAGAGTCCTGTCCTAATCCTGACATGTGAGTGTAGGCCATTTGTTTTCCCTCTCTGGGCTCCATTTTCTTACCTGGGCATCAAAATCATTAAAATCATTCACCTGGTCTTGTTTCTGGGGTGGCCGCAAAAGATCAGAAATGAGGGTCTTTGGAGCCTCTAGTGGGAGAGCGCATGAGAAGGGGCAGGTGCTGGGGAGCTGCTTGGTGGATAGGAACACTTGCTGTGCAAGACCAAGTCTGCTTCTGGATCCCCAACTCCCAGGTAAACATCCTGGAGCCCATACACATAACCCCAGGAGCTGTGAAGGCAGAAACAGTTGTGGGTCTGGGCTGGCTGGAAAGTGAGCTTCTGGTGAGGGACCCTGTCTGGAGGCAACAGGCACGAGGTTTGAGGCAAAGGCCTGGCGTCCCACTCTGGTCCTGGAGTGGACACGTGCACACCCAACCTCATAGGCACCCACACATATCATATGCCCGTGCTCAACTTCAAAAGGAATCCATGTTGGGTGTGGTGACACACACTTCTAATCCCAGCACTTGGGAGGCAGAGGCAGGCTGATCTCTGTGAGTTCAAGGCTAGCCTGTTTTACAAAGTAAGTTCCAGGAGAGCCAAGGTTACAAAGAAACCCTGTCTCAAATACCCCATAATATATATATGCGCGTGCATGCTGTGAGACAATGTACCCTGTCACTTGTATTTTTAAATAAACGCTATTTAGCCAGTAGCCAGGCAGGAAGTAGAAGCAGGGCGACGAGAATTCTGGGAAGAGGAAAGCTCAGTCTGCAGTCGTCACCCAGACACAGAGGAAGTCAGACACAGAGCAAGCAAGATGTGACTGCCTTGCCAAAAAATGTGCCAAGCCACGTGGCTAACACAGACAAGAATTATGGGCTAATATAAGTTATAAGAGTTGATAAGAAGCCTGAGCTAATAGGTGAGTCAGTTTATAATTAATGTAGACCGCTGTGTGTTTATTTGCGGGATCGGGCAGGACAGAAACCTCAGTCAACATATATATGTGTATATATGTATAAATAAAAATAAGTCCAAATATTGCCTACAATGGCCAGTCTTGACTGTCAAGTTGGCACACCCACGGAGAGGAGCCTCAGAAGAAATGGCTCCATCGGCTCGGTCTGTGGGCACGTCTGTCTGTGTGTGTTTTCCTGATTGCCAACTGATGCAGGAGGACCCAGGCACCATTCCCAGACACACGGGCCTGGGGGTCTAAGAAAGTCAGCTGCTGAGGAGCCTGAGCGCAGGTCCCCAAGCAGGACTCCTCCACGGCCCTGCTCCAGTCCTGCCTGACTTCCTCAGTGATGGGCTGTGGCCTAGAAGTGGAAGCCCAACAAACCCTTTACTCCCCAGAATGCTCAGCTTGTGACTCCCCCTCTCCTCTTCTCCAGGCAGGAGACGTGAACGTATACCACGTCCCGCCCCACCCATCAGCTGCGTGTGAGCCACTGGTCACCATGCATCTTATCATCATTGAGCTCTGTCTTGGGAACCTGGGCCATCTCCTCCATGGTTAAAATAAAACTGGGTTAATCGATTTAGTCCTGAAACATATATCCAGAACATTGTCTACACCACATACAAAAGCCACTGAGGCTATTCAGGAAGGATAGGCTTTCCGTCCCTGTCCTCGGGGAGCCTGAATCTTTAGAGGACAGATGCCATCCCCCAGAAGCCTTCTGTATAGTACGAGGGACAAAAAAAGCAAATGACAATCCCCCTATTCTGGCACGGGGGGACACACTTGTAGTCTTAGTACTGAGAAGGCTGAAGCAGGAGGATGGCTAGCCTGGGCTACAAAACAAAAAAAACCACACCTTTCTGCTACCCATAGATAGTTAGTCATTTTTTATCTTTTCTTTCCTTCTAGGCTGGGTCAAGAACGCTTCGAAGGTCTCTGTCAAGCTCTTCTGGGAACCCCTCACTCATCATAAATCCAGATGTGTGAGGAGGGAGCTGCTGATGGGCTCCGGGGCTCGCTCAGCAGTCAAGAGCATGCAGAGGACCCAGGTTCGGTTCCCAGCACCCACATGGCAGCTCACAACCATCTATAACTCCAGTTCCAAGGAATACGATGCCTACTCTGGCATCCACAGGCATTCCACACACGTGGTACCCACAAACAATTAGACACACAAACAAACAAATCTTTAAAAATAAATACAATTTTAAATAAAGAAAGATGGTGACCCACACAAGGTAGAAAAACTTGCATTTGCATCTCTAGGCTGACGTGAGCTTGAGGTCGGGAAGGGACAGTCCCTTGAGAATTACCTGGCCTTAGGCAAATATGCTTGGGGTTGGAGATTGTCCGTCATCACAGAGACCTGGGAGCCAGCGGGGCACTGCAAGGCTTCTAGTCCCGAAATATCTCCCTAGCCCCAAAAGCCACGGTGAGTCACCCTCCCTGGTCTAAAAGAGCAGGTAATCTTCCCTCCAAATAGCCCTATTAAAATGCACACTAATGATGGGAGCAGGCCTGTGAGGTGGGGGGGGGGACAAAGTAGGCCTCCACAGGGGATGCCCTGGGGCCCCTGCAGGAGGGAGGAGGGCTGCTTGACGTAACCAGAAACAGGCAAAGCCACAGCAGCGCTGGAGCCCCACCTTCTGCCTGTCCTCTACCCTGTCAAGTGGGCGATCCTGCCCGGGGTTCTTAGCTGCCACCAGGTAGGGAGCCCCAGAGTGGCTGTAGCCTTTCTCAGATGCAGGAGAGGGGTCCAGATGGTAAGGGGAACCCCAAACCTGCGGTCACCAAGGACACGGGACACTGACATCTAGCATAATAGGAACCCCTCTAGATTAGAAGGCACTACAGGGGCTGCACAGGTGGCTCAGTGGTTAAGAGCCCTGGCTGCTCTCCCAGAGAATCAGGGTTCCACTCTCAGTATCCACATGGTAGCTCACAACCTTCTGTGACTCCAGTCCCAGGGCATCCAGTGCCCTCTTCTGGTCTCCATGATGCATGGATGCATGCGTAGGCAAAACACCCATACACACAAGACAAAGAAAACCCATTAAGAAAGACCACAGAGAGTTATATTGGTTGGTGCCTATCTGTGGTCCCAACACTGGGGATGCTGAGGCAGGGGACTATGAGTTGGAGCCCTGGCTACATAGTGAGTTAAAAGCCATCCTGGATTGTCTCTGTATTTGAGCAATGTAGAAGGGAGAGAAAGGAGTTACTACTTATAGCTCCAGCTGTAGGTTTTGTGGCGCCCTCTCCTGGTCTCCTTGGGTACCTGCATTTACATGGTGCACATAAACTCAGGCTGGCACACCCACACACAAATAGAAAAGAACTCACTCTTAGGAGAAACTGATCAGGAGGCACGCATGTTTCACGGCTCCCACCCATAAGAGACAGAAGGATTAGGAAAAATTTAAGGCTAGAGAGGGCTAGCCTGAACTACATAAGACCTTATCTTTGAAAGGAAGGAAGAATTTAGGGAGAAATGGGGGGGGCACTCAAGGGAAGTGGAGGCAGTAGAGAGTCAGAAGTTCAAGGTCATCTACCACTGTACGGTGAGCTCAAGGCCAGCCTGGAATACACAGTCACAAAACTAAACAATGTCAGAGCAAGTGTGACCCAGAAGACCCTGAAGAGTCAGGCCTGGGATGTGGCCAGATCTCTAGTGTCTTTGTGGGGCGCAGAGGGTGTTGGGGGACAGATTTCTCCCCACCCGAAATGTGCTGTAACCACCAGGCAGAGAGCCCCAAGAATACCTCTTACCCTTCTCTCTGCTCCTCTACTCCCCCCACCCCCCTCGCATCCCCCTCAGGGTAGCATGCACTGGAGAAAGACAGGAAAACCCACAAAAATCTTCCAAATAAGATGAATGTGCTGGAGACAAAAGCCGTGCTGGGTGGGACAAGGTTTCAGTTGCTCCCCGATGGGGCGGGCCCATCAAAAGTGGCTTGTGGCTGCAGAAAAATGCGTCATCTCCTGTTCTCGACAAGGACTCGCTGTCTCAAATGCCCCCCTTAAAAAAGAAAAAAAAAAGGCCTAGGCCTGTGGGGTTCCCATGGTAAGGGAATTGGGGATCTGTTGCTGGCCTCTAGGTCACCCTTGAGGTCCTGTTCGGTTCCAGCAGGACAGTCGGGCTTCTTGGAACAGGGTTGCCCGGCTGGGGATGTCGTGGGAGCTGGTTTAAATGTTGGCTTATTGAAGTCACTGACTTCCCAGCGGGTGGCAAGTGTCCAGGGTGAGGCTGGCGTGGGGGTGCCAGTCTGCTGCAGGCTTGAGCCCTCAGAGAGTGTGAGGGTAGGGTCTAGAGGCTTCCCTGGGCATGCCTCTGGGGAAAGGGTGATGGCTGATGGCCTGGGACAAAAGCTCTCCCAGCACCCCTCCGCCCCACACCCCTGCGGGCTCTGGGCCCCTAGAGTGCTCCAGTTCCACGCCTGTTAACGGCCATTGTTCTGTGGAGAAAGAGATGGTTTTAGTTTGGAGGCATTGTTGCGGACTTTCTCCCTGGGCCAAGGGATGGGAGGCCTCCTTGAATGGTGGCCTCAGGCAAGTAGAGGGGGCGCTTGGCCTGGATGAGAAGACAGGGGACTCTATGTGCCTGTGATGGTCAAGCCTGGGACAGTCCTCTGTCCCCGAGAGGCCAGGACTTCAAGATGATGCCATACTCACAGCACAGAGAAGGCTGTGGCCTCCTGCCCCTTCTTGGCCTGTCCCTAACCCCACCCTGCCCCAGCCCCGCCCCCATTCCACCCTGTCACACCCCCACTGAGACTATTTTCTCACTGTCGATTCTTCTCTCTGTGGCAGATTGAGAAACCTCAGTTTCCTTATTTGTAAAATCAAAAGGGTTGCCAGCATGGTGCTGGTGCATGCCTTTAATCCCAGCATTTAGGAGGCTGAGTCTGGCCTGGTCTACACAGGGACTTCAAGGCCAGTTTAGACAGTCTCAAAAAGGAAGAGGAAAAGGGAGGAGGTGGTAGAGGAAGAAAAGGAGGAGGAAGAAGAGGAAGAGGGGAGGAGGGGAGAAGGGAGGAGGAGGGAAAGGAGAGGGGAGAGAGGGGGAAGAGGAGGAGGAAGAGGAGAAAGACTGATCTCGAAATTGTGGGGGGGGAGGGGAGGTGCCAGTCCTCTGGGCAATGACTTCTGCCACCTCTACACCCCCGGCTTCTGTTTCGACGTTCTGTCCATGGAGACTCACAGGGAATGACTACCCACAGCCCTGACGGTGAAAGCCAGGGGTTTCTCTTGACAATGGAGTCAGACCAACAACTCAAGGGTGTGTAGTTCATCCGTGTTGGACCAAGAGACCCTGGAGGCTTGACTCAGAGAAGAACCTGACCCAGGTGACCCCCAGGAATTGCCTACATCTTAACCTGCCTGCCTCCTGGTGAGGATAATCAAGGAGAGCCTCCATGACTGCAGGTGGCTAAGGAGGGAATGCCACATGCCAGCAACCAGCACGTACTCTTCCCTGAGCTAAAAGTCAGGCCTGTCCAGTGTGCTCACTTCCCACTGTTGTCAAACCAGGGGACCAGGACAAAGGGTGAGGGGTCAGGAAGGCTGAGGGCTGAACCGGAAGGAGGTGGCCCTGAAGAAGGGGGTAGGAATGAGGCCCCATGGGAGCTTGCCAGATGAGTGCCAGATAAGTGCCTGAAAATGGCCCGAGGTGCTCAGTCTGTGAGGCGATGTGTCAGGGCAGGTGGGGTTCAGATGTCTTCCCTGTCACCCTGAGTAAACTACCGCAGAGGTGGGTTTCACTGAGGGATCTCAGAGCCAGCCTGAGGTCAGGCCCCTAGGAAGTGTCTGCTGAGGTCAGGAAGCCTTCTGACCAACTCTGCAAGTGACAACTGCCACTGCCTCCTCTTCCTACATATGGAAATCCCTCTGACACTTTTTAAACAGAGTCTTAAGTAGCCCAGGCTGGCTTCAAAATCACTAAGTAGTTGAGGATGGCCTTGAACTTCTGACCCTCAACCTTTGACTGGGATTACGCCCAGTTCTGCAACACTGAGGATGGAACGGAGACCCCACATTCTAGACAAACCCCTACACTGAAGCCACTTGGCGGCCCGGTAGAGAATTCTTGAGGCATAAGGAACGTTCTTGTGTCTCTCCAACAGACAATTCTTTACCATTTATTTTTCAGCCATTGAGCAATGAGTGACAGGTCCTCCCCTGCTGAGACTCGGTGATGATGACAAGAAAATGAAAGTGTCCCTGGGTCTGGAGTGGAAGGCTCAGCAGTTAAGAGCACTGACTGCTCTTCCAGAGGACCTGGGTTCAAATCCCAGCACCACATGGTGTCTCACAACTGTTTGTAACTTCTGTTCCAGGGATCTGACTCGCTCTTCTGACCTCTGGCACCAGGCCCTTGTGTGGTCTATAGGCACACACACAAACAAATCACTCCAAGTAAGAGATACACATCAAATAAACTTGAAGGAAAACACAGAGCATTTCCACCTTCTACACTTCAGTAAAATAATTCTGTCAAGGACCATGTAGAAAATGTCATGGTCTGTGCAGGTCACATGATCTCAACTACAGGGGTGCAGGTAGAAAAATGCAAACGAATGGACGTGATTGGTCCACTAAAACTTCATTCCTAGGAACGAGGTGGGGCCAGGTGTTCTGAAGGCATGAGCAACCCATCAGGTTAAGTTAAAAGGGTTGTTTGGGTGTGATGGTGATTTAACTAACCCGAAGGGCTGGAGCTGGCTTCGGCACAGTCTGCTCCCCTAACTTAATCCCTAGAACTCACATAAGAGACTAGATTCAGCAGGTGTGATGACTTCTGACTTTTATTTCAGCACTTCAGATGCAGAGGCAGAAGGATCTCCGAGTTGGAGGCCAGCCTGGTCTACAGAGTGAGTTCCAGGCCATCCAGGGCTACACGAAGACACCCTGTCTCAGAAACGAACCCCCCAAAAGACAAAAACAAATCAGAACAGGGGGCTGGAAAGATGGCTTGGCAGTTAAGAACACTGGCTACTCTTCCAGACAATTCAAGTTTAATTCCCAGCACCCACGTGGCAGCTCCCCTCATGAAGGCATCCGTACAGACACAACAGCCATGCACTTAAATGCAAATAAATAAATTATATAACAAATGAAAACCCCAACAACGAAAAGGGAGTATGAGCCCTGAGACAGGCCTTGAGTTCCGGGCAGGTGCGGGGCTCACCAGCGGAGGGGTGGGTAAGGGCTACACAGCAGAAACGGCAGCAAGGCTTTCTTTTGGGCCACCAGCCAGCTCCCAGATCA
>NC_022028.1:52210655-52210884 GCF_000317375.1 Microtus ochrogaster | reverse complement strand
GAGTCCACTGGTCACTGTCTGGCTTTTGGCCCTGGGTTTCTTCCTCCCTTTATCTCTTGTTCTCTCTTGTCTCACTATTCCTTCAGCCTAGAGTTATCCTCCTTATTCTCTCTGCCCACCAGGCCTGCCTATTCCTCCTCTGCCTAACTATTGGCTGTTCAGCTTTTTATTAGGCCAATCAAGCAGCTTAGGCAGGCAAGGTGAAACAAATGTAACACATCTTTACATC